>NC_056749.1:215724018-215792947 GCF_019279795.1 Protopterus annectens | reverse complement strand
CAATATGGCCAACATTTCATACAGTTTGTGCAACATAACTGGTTGTAGATGTACAAAATGTCATGCTCACATCCGTTTTTCTCCAAGCATTAACAAAGGCAAACAAAGCAGTGCTCATTGTATGCTTCCCTGAATAAGATGTACTTTATAGAGAGTAAGACAATAATAATCTTTGTTCTGTATGCATACTAGAAAGAAGAATGAATAAAATCAGTGATTTAACTATACCTGCATTTCTACTTTTATGCTTTGGTATGGTTAACAAAAGAAAGATCACATTTGACAAATTATTCCCAAGTTTTTTTCTTCATTTTTTTTTTTAAATTCTTGTAATGCTTAAGAGGTTGTGATATTATGACAAGAACAGTCTTGACTTGTTCATGTCTGCCAAAAGTGCTCCTTTCAGCACCTGCAATGCACTTTCATTTGCTGTAATTGTGCTTTATATTTCCAGCATCTCTTATCTAGTTTGATTACTGTAATGGTTAAAAGTCCCTGGTATAATCAACCTTGCAACATTACTGTGCATTTCTGAACACAGAGGTGGTTTCAGAGTAAAACTAGATCAAATATTGTTTTTAGCACATAATAACTTTTGTAACTTACATTATCCAGTCTGTCAACTTAAGGTCAGAGTCCCCAACTATAACTTGAGTAGATTTATGAAAGAATACTGGCTCTGAAATATCAAACTGGATCTGTAGATCACATCCATCTCGTAGTGAGAGTTTCCTTCAAAAGTGTGTGGTGAAGTTCATGCCAAAGCTGCACAAATATCACTAACAGCTGAATTTGTAAAAGATGTTTATGAAGTACATACCCCCTTGTGGAAAGAGTCTTTGGATTGCCTGAAAGAATATACATGTATTGGATTTTGTGCAGCAAAAGTAATCCATTCTGAGAGTCACCTGCACAGAATGACCCGAAATGCTTTTGGTTAGCAAAGGAGACACTGAGCTGTTCATCCTTTCTGATATCTGAGCTCATAGAGGAGTAATAGGCTAACTGCCTTTGTGGACCATTTTAAGCCTAGCCAACTACCACATGGAAGAATCAAAGCCTGCATTTTGTGTTTGTAAGGTAAACACTTTAACCGTTATACCAACCTCCCACGTTCTGTTTAGAAAAAAATAAATGCAAGCGGTCTATGATCATCAAGAGACAGTAGCTTACATATTCCTAGCAGAGTGACAGACTGGCTGGGGTTAAAGTCCGTTGTCACCTTTGAATTAAGGCTGGATCAGTATGCAATCACATCTTGTCCTTATGTAAAAGGATACCCAGGACATTTGACAACAGAGCTGGTAGATAAAAGACCCTTTCTGGTAAAGTGATACCCATCAAAAACAAAAGTTTTTCAGGCTGAAAACATGAGTTCTGCTACAGCCAAAGGTTCAAGTGGTGGCAAAGTTAACTTCATTATGAAATTTAAATGCCAGGGAAGTAAAAGTTCTCCAAAGGAGGTTGCTCTAGGAAGATATCTCTTAAGAATGCCTTAGAGACTTTCAAGGATGCTAGAGAGGAGAAGGAGTTTATACCTTGCTGGAAATTAGCAATGGCCACCACGTGAACCCACATAGATGAATAACTAGATTCTTCATAAAAAATACTGACTAGGATTGGAGGTCATACAGGCACAGGGGTCAAGTAAGGGTCAATCCCCTGTTAGTCATCCACAGAGAAAATATTATCCACTTATCCTTATATGCTTTTCTAGTAGAGGGTTTCTGGACCACTCATGATAGGAATACATGGTCACTTGCCATTAATGGAATTAAAGAAGCCATAAGGTCTGTTTAAGGGAGTGAAGGTCTGGTAGAACCCTTATATATACTAACTCCAAAGTTTCACAGCAGTGGAAAACAGTTAACAACATATTTTCACTGCTGTTCACTGTTGTCAGTCTGACAAACAGCATTCAGCTCAAAACACATGTTCCCAAATGAAGTACAGCCTAACATATATTAACACAATGCCATGAAAACAGCTAGGCAGTCCATTTACAAAAGCCTTGGCAAAGCTACTAGGCAGCTAAATTATGCATTTACCACACTCCACTGAGAGAGACAATGGATAAATGAATATGAACAGCCTGAAATAAATGAAATGCATCATGTAGGATCAGAGAACTCCCTTTGTGATTCATGGCTTAACCATTTTATCACAAAAATGTCTTCCTAAACCTAAAGGACAAGACATTTCATTTATCACACATCAGACGTCCACATACTGCATACATAAAAAGTACTACCTGAAAGTCTGAAAGAGGTTAACAGTGAATAACCACAGCAAACTCTCCTCCAAACACAGTGCTACAAAGACTGCTTCAGGCAGAGACTTCCAGGCTAGATTTCAGGCTGTGTCATAAGCACTTACATTGCTAGTGAAATGACAATTGCTGCAATGTGTATACCTTCTAGAAGCATGTAATGGTCTCTGTAAAAACCCACAAAATAAATAAATAAAATTTCATAAAGGACTGATTAAAGCAATTCAAAATATTTAACTAAAGGTTATTCACTTCTGCAACAGAAACAAATCATGCTGGTTAGTGGATGAAGGTTTTCCCATTCTGGAAATTTATATCCTTGAATACTTTGCTGCTGGGGGGGGGGGGGGGTGCAAACATGCCTATCATAGTTTAATCTAACATTATTCACAGCTCTGCGTGGATTACTGCAGAGCTCTCAACTAGGACAATATACCAAGTGTGCTGAGAGCTGGGACAGTGTCCTGAGAGCAGGGATAGTCTTCTCTGAGCTAGGACATTCTTCTGGGAGCTGAATAGTGTGCAGAGCTCTGGGACAGTGTTCAGAGACTGAGAGCTGGGACAGTGTGCCGACAGCTGGGACAGTATGTGGAGAGCTGGAACAGTGTGCCAATAGCCAGGAGGAAACTTACTGGTACCTACTCTGACACTACACAAGATCAGGAATACTGCTAAGAACAAGAACCATAACGTTCCTGACAGTAGTATTTTATTCAACATGTACCGTGACAAAAAAAAAAAAAAAAGACACTTTTTTTTACTTTATATATTCTCTGATTTGCGATTTTACATTACTCGATTTGCTTATCCTACACTGCGAGTTTCTATGTATTTGAATTGTAAAATGAACTATGTACTATAAACTGGTTTTACGTATTGTTAACAGAATTTCTCTGTATTGTAAACTGTTTGTAACTGAAGCTTTTCTCCTTGGGTCTCCACTGAAAATGGGTCTCTGGCCCAGCTGGACAAACACAGTTAACAAAACTCAATAAATAAATAAATGATTGTTAACAGAGAACAATGAGACCAAGTATATCTAAAAATGTCTTACTATTCTAAGGTATTGTACATACTGGATAGGTGATGGATCTCAGGTGCAAGCCTCAAGATGTGCTATGTCAACCATTAGAGCAGAGCTGACTGGGGGCATAATGTCCCAAACAAAAACTCGATTTATGAATGATTGCTCTAAAAAGGAGATCACAAAATCACATCAGTGAATCACTTCCAAAGCATTTATGTAGATGCTCCCCTGGTGCAAAGTTCTTCATCACCCCACCCCTTCTACTTGTATCTGACAATTCTAAGATCTCTACATTGGAGTACCCCGTTATAAAGGAATTCTGTAATGCACGGCAGTCTTGATATTAAAATGCATCTGACCAGGGTCTCAATTTTGTGATCGCACTTTACAACAATGATTGTTAAGTGACTTGAATTTCTGCCTAGCACGCAATATTCTGTACTCAAGGAAAGTAACCTCTGTTAGGCAGTATGCTATACTCTAGGAAAGCAACTGCCTGACCCAGAAGAATGTCTGCAGTTCCCCCTCGATTGCATGTTATCCACTCCACTGCACTAATGTTCTGATGCTGCACAGACATGAATATGCGCATGTGTGTAACAGCATTACATATTTGTACACTGTAATTATTTCTTATATTATAGTGAGGTCGGGGAGGACAGTTAGACAGTTTAAGAAACAAGAAAAAGTATCAAAGACAAATGCTACAAATGATTTGCCTCTGAACAAAGTTGTAAATATTAACAATGAATAATCAAATATTTCTGAAAATAATGTCCTAGTATCTGTAGTAATTATATTTCATAAAATTATTTAATTTGCTCAAAATGATTAAAGGGGTTCAAATGAATGAAAAGCAGTCTAGAAATAGAATGATTTCAAATGAAATACAAACTAGCAGCTTGCTATCTCCACTGACCTGGAAATAATGCATGTACTCACCAGAATACTACAGACAGAAAGGGACATAAAACTCAGATTTAAGAAACACAAGTATGAAACAAACTCACTGAAAACACTACACTGCTAGCAAAGGCTATTCAAATAAGTAAAATATTCTTGACAAAACCATTGAAGAAACCATCAAAACTGAAGGAAATATAGTGGGAGGTCTGCTGAAGAAAAGCTGTAATGTCTTAAAATTCAACTTATCCCAGATCATGAATACTTTTAATTTTTTTTTCTCAGCCCCTTAATGCGACACCCTGTACGTAGATATTTCACATGTATACAAGAGTTTATGGATTGCATCTATGACTGCACTGTATTTTATGCACATCGCAACTTGCATTTTGTATAAATCTTTTTTTCAATGGACTCCGCAGGATATCCTAATGTTACTCTAGTGGCATTCGATCTCAATATATGTGCTGAATTTTGCTATGTACTCATTTTGTGCATATTGTCGATTGAAAGACCAATGTGCATTTTCTGCTGTGTGAACTCAGCTCATGGCTGAAAAAGTGCAACAGACCAATCCACTTACCAGGTGAACAAATAAATAAATAAAAGTGATAGAAGTGAGATGGATGCTGGGAGAAAATGTCTGATAAGGAAATGCTTTATACATTTAGTCTCACCTCTACAACTTTATCCTTGTAATTGTAATTTCCATGCAAAAAGACATTTAAGGATTTTCCTAGGCTATGTTTTTAGTGCAATTCAACATATGCAAAGCCGCAGCGCACCCCAGACACTGGAATGTTTCTTCCCTTAAAATACTAACTGACATTTAAAGATAGGGTCAGAGGTCATTGCAACTAAGTTGTAGAGCAGATATTCTGTAAAACTTAACAGGCTTTGCCTAGCAGCATGTCATACATTCTTTAGGCAAAAGTTTCCTTCTAGTTTTGGAGTAGAAACGGATGTGCAAAATGTTCATAAACAAAGCACAGCCAATGCATTTCTGAAAGCTTAAAATGAATAAAACAAACTTTCTCCTAAACAGACTTAATTGTCTATGCAACTATTCGTCTCCATTTCCTGAGCAAGGGTAGGGGTCACAGGAGTAAAAGGATTTGCATTACCAGCTACCTTGAATTACAAACATTCTATACTCAGCAGGAGTCAACATCTTAGTAGTTGACAGCATTAAGAAGACTTATTTATTTTAAATTACATTTTTTCATTCTCCAGATCAACTAACCTATTGCAGTCTATCTTGCTCCATCCATGCCCTGTGTTATTGCCAGGCATACACATGTCCATCCTCCTCTTATTCTGTAGATTTACAAGGCCACCCAGTAGCAGCTTGCCTGTTAATGTATATAATTACAATTGTACATCTATGGGGTGATTGGTAAACAGCATCCAAGTCGGAGTCTAAGGTAATCAAGTCACACAGAATGTTTTCTTTCTTGCTTGCTTTTATCTCAAAAGCCAGCACTGTCCAGTGAAGAAAGCAAAGGGTAGTGCTTAAAAAGCTTACAACCTGACCTAATGCAGAGCAGGTTAACAATCAAAGTTACAGAAACATCAGCTTCCCTCTTTCTGAAGAACAGCTACCCTTAATGTGCTTAATCCTCCATCCCTGACTTTCGCATACATATACTATGCATAATGACAAATTAGATTTGTGAATCATTCAGTTGTGAAACCATACTATTGAAAACATTTTTGACAACAGTTTTCTGTGCTGGAGGAACCCCCCCCACACACACACACACACACACACACACACACACACACCTCACACAGGACTTGCCCTGCACCCACTTATTCATGTCTCGGAGTCATTGAATCATAGAAAAAGTATCTCCCTAGTTTGTAATTTGCCCTACAAACTGCTGTTCACAGCTCCAGAATATATACCCAGTAACTTTATATGGAAGACACCTTAATGAATGGTCACATATAAAATATTATATACAAGTGTTCAAATTATATTTTTTTAACCTTTCATTCATGTTATTGTTGGCAAGGATATCTGAATGGAAGCATAATTTTGTTGGTGTTATTTACATTTGCTTGTAATTCCCATTACAAAGACTAGGTCTGTATTACCAAAAAAGAAAAAAAAAAAACTGTAAACACATTACACAGATAATGGGGTAAGATTACATTTAAAGTTCATAAGGGTTCAGACTAAATAATCCTTCAGCTTCAAAAACCTTGAAATACAATTTTGAAAGGAACCAAAGGTACACAGATGGCATAAACCAGTGACGGTGAACCTTTTGGGCTTGGCGTGTCAAAAATTTTAAATAAATGCCTATCTTGACTCTGCTGGGGTGCCCCCCCCAAACAAGAGAGAAAATTCTTTACATATTCATTTATTTAAAAAAGAATATAGTCCAATCATGTGTGCTGCTATGGATTATAAAACTAAAAGAAAAAATCAGTGACTTACCGTAGAGAAAACGATATGTGCAGTGATACAAAGTCTTTCAGCTTTTCCCGGTTAGGGTCAGCACAGCGGATCACAGGTCCACTAATGATTGGCAGTGGATTTTTAACGGTGTCGAGTTGCCAGCCCGGCACCCAACCTTCAAAGAAGTTACACTCAGGCACACATGCACCTACCTGCATGCCTTTAAAGTTCACTTGACCACGGGGAGGACATGCAGACTCCACACAGAAGGTGCTCCAGCCGAGAATCGAATCGGAGAACCTCTTGCTGTGAGGCAACAATGCTAACCGCTGCACCATTGCAGCTACGTGTGCACCAATAATTGGCCTTAAAACAGTACACCAAAAAATTACCCTACTTTAACAGTAATTTTGAATTGAACGGAAAAAATGTGGAACACATTGCATTTGATTTGATTAACATCAATTAATGACTTTTTGTTGCTGAGTTTTAATAGACAAGTGCAGGGTCACATATTTCTTGTATTTCTGTTCATTCAGTTTCTTTGGTAACTCAGGTGTTGGTGAATGCTGGTGTCACCTAAAGCATCATGGTGTGTCACTTTTAACATGAGTGAGTATCATAGGTTCGCCATCACTGGCAAAATCTGTTATTTCAAAATAAGGTGCGAGTCGCACAAAAATGTGTACAGCCACAACAACTATGCTTCTCTGATCTTGTTTAGAGTTAGAGTACTTCTTGTAAGCATAGTCACATGACAATTAAATAAGTATCAGGGTTGCCATCCCATGACAATAACTCAAGTCCAAGTTCAGAGCACATTAGTCCTTATGTCTCCAGTTGCTCTGTGCCACTGGATTTAAAAGAAAGAACAGGGCTTCAGATACAGCTCTGCAAAGGAGTTTCATAAGTAAGAAGAAGATGTATGTTTATTATCACTGGTACTGAGTGCGGGGCATTTGCATTAAGCATATATTCACAGGACAGCATTAACGACTACATGAAACCACCGTTTCAGTTCCTCTTCATCCACATACTATACTGCTCAGTTGGCATGTCCAGCCAGTAAAAGTGTAGAATACTGCAAATGCATAAACTGTCCCAAATACAACATTCTATATCTTTCACATTTTCACCTAGGAGAAAAACCTCTCAATAAGAAAGCCCATCTGCTCTGACATTTAACTGCATTCAACATTCTACCTCCCCTGGTATCCTATAGTCCCTCTTATCACTTCTCTACCTGTCCCACTCATAGGTGTTTAGTAGGCTAATGACCACAAGGGCCTTTTTAAGCCTAGCCATGCATCCCAAATCTCTGACAAGTTCCGATACCCTTGATTAGTGTAAATAGGGTCCTGGGAGACTAACCATTTACAGGTTGCCTGTATCCATTAGAGATAAAGGTGCCAAACCAGGAATGAGTTTCCGGTTCCCCATCCAATTGTCCAAGTTGCACTTGAATTTGGTTAGGGAGGAACTCTGCTTCACATGGGTGGGGAGCCTGTTCCATAGATGGGGTAGTCTTGGAGATACATACCCGTCTCGCCACCAGGTTCTATTTATATCACAGATAACACCAGGTTCTATTTATATCACAGATAATGTTTAAGTCTTAAAACAGGTAATTTTGGTGTGGTTTGTTTTGTGGATCTTCAGGAGGTCCATCAGAGTGGTGTCTGACAATGCCCTGTATGCCAGGCATAGATCTCCCCTCAAAAGCCTGTTAGAAGACAGAAGAGAGAGATAAGGTCTTGAGGCAGTCTGCAGAAGATAGTTTACTTATGCCCTGTATTCTTTCAGTGAGGAACCTCTATGGACATTCCAATTGTTGGATATGCCTGGTTAGGTAAATACCAAAAAGGGGCATTTGTACTCAATGATAGGTCTGAGGAATGCAGAATTCAGTGGAACAATGACTTCCTTGGACTTGGATGTCATACCTTTGTTTATAAGTTGTGCAACATAGAATGATTTCCTCACTACTGTACACATGTGATGGTCAAAGGCTACATTACAGTCTCTGAGTACTGGGTCAACTCTAAGGGTTGTTTTGTTAATATGATAGTTACCAGAGATGGATGATTTGCCAAAGGATACTATTATGCATTTCTCGGCAAAATGCTGTCTGCAATCTCTCTCACACACACACACACACACACACACACACACACACACACACCTGACTGCAGTGAGAATAGAACCCCTACCTATCTAATTACACAGACTACAGAACCCAAAACTTTACACAAGCCCCACAGATCAAGTCCTCTTAAATGTCTCCACAGATTCCCTCTCCCCGCTTATTCTGGTCATCTCTTAGACAAGTTCACAACCCTTTCCTCAGAGAAGTACTTTCATAGATCTAAAGAACAGATGGCCTATATAACGTGCTGCATCTGCTCCTTTTCCTAAATGTCCTTCATGTTCAAGACAAAAGCACTATTTCCTTAGCATGTTCGTGTACAACATCTAGCTACTTCTGTGTCATCTAATCTCATCAAAAAGAGCTTCATCTCTTCTAGTCTGTGGTCGTGTCCCTTCTCTCTCCTTCTCATGCATTTTCCTTATTGGTTTCATCTGGATAATATCTATATCCCTTTCCTTCGGTACTGCCAAAACTGTACATATTACTAAAAGCATGGTCCAAGCCTGGTATAATAGAAGCATTACCTTTTTCCTTCTGTACTTACCCCTCCTAAAGATACACACATGAATTCTGTTGGCTACTGCCCTCTCCTTCTGCTCCTCATGTTCCCCTCCAGTTCTGATTAACCCTTCCAGATCCATTTCCTTCTCCGCTGGCATTAGTTCTATCCCTACCAGATGATAATTCACATCAAGACTGTTATGACCCAAGTGCAGTACTTTGCATTTCTGCCGCTTTTCTGCCCATTTGTTCAGCCTTTCCACATCCTTTGTTAGGCTATTCTCATCTCCCACTGCCACACCGGCCTTTGTGTCAACAATAGGAGGTTGACCCTATTCTCTGTTCCTTCAGACATGTTTCAGAAAAGCAGACTGAAGAGCACTAGATCAGTGACCAATACTTACAACACCATGGTAGTCACTTTCCTTATTCTTAACATTGTCCTTCTCACCACAATTCTTGGTGCCGTAAATTTTAACCATAAAATAAACCAATTTCTTGTCTCAGTTCTATCCCAAACTCATCCAACTTTCCCAGCAGCCTTGTAGGAGGGACCAAATAAAAGTATCTGCTGGTCTAAAGTAGGCCTCATTTACTCCTCCTGCTCTCTTGATAACACTATCTGTAGGATCATAGGACGTTACTAGGCTATTGGCCCTGAGGCCCTTCTAAGCCTAGCCAAGAGTTCAGCCCATGTTTAGACAAGTCAGCTCCCAAAGCCCCTGTCCAGCAGGGATACAGGTGGAACCCCAGGGGTGTATTTTCCGTTTTCCGTCCAGTTATCTAGGTTGCATTTAAAAAGGGATAATGAGGTACTCTGCTTGATGTGGAGAGGGGGTCTGTTCCACAGATGGGGGGAGTCTCTGGGACACAAATCTGTCCTGCCAACAAGTCCTACTGATGTCACAGACCAGGTTGAGGTTGCACGTGCGGGTTACTAGAGTGGAGCTTGACTTGTGGATGTGCAGCAGTCCCATTAAGGCTGGGTCTGAGATTGCTTTGTATGCCAGACAGAGGTCACCTCTGAGGAGTCTGTATGAAACTGAGTAAAGGGACAGGGCTTTGAGTCTGTGTAGGGTAGATATTGGAGGCCCTGGATTCTCCTGGTGAGGAGCCTCTGGTCTCTCCAGCTGCTCCATGTGCTTTGTGAGGTACATGCCAAAAGGAGTGCTGTACTCAATAATTGACCTTATAAGGGAAGAATACAGGGATGTTATGACCTCTTTGTCCCTGAATGAGATACCCAAAAAGGTAGGGCATTTAGGAAGCTTTCTGTACAATGTAAGCAACATGGTGGTCAAAAGTCAGATTGCTATCAACCTGGGTGCCCAAATACCTCACTACTGACTGAGTGCTTAGGTCACTTATTAATGTGATAATATGTGGGGGACATCATTCTCCCCAAAGGGGATGATTATGCATTTTTTAGCCCAGCACAGAACTGCATCACCATTTGTCTGACAGCTTCTTCTGAACATGTTGGTTGTTACGCTGGAGATTGCTATCCTCTGTGAAAGCAACAAGCTTTTCAACTGGGATTCTCTCCATGAATTTCTCTCTCATTGAGGATAGGCCAACAGGCCTGTAGTTCAGCTGGATGTTTCCCAGTCTACCATTACCTCTTTCCTATCTTTGCTCAGCAAAGTCTGTTTACCCTTCTTTCTTTCTTTTTTTCCTGCTATAATCTATAGAAATCTTTGTTCCCCTCTGTTGACCAATATGGTCTACTCCCTTCCTGGAGCTTAGGCTTTTGCCTCCCTCACCTACTTTCTTTTCTGTTTGCCATCTTGTACTGTGTCTTTTCCAGCCCATCCTCAGACAGGTTACATGTTAATTGCTTAATAATGTACATTTAGGTTACTTTTTTAATTCATATGTCATTCAGCTGGATCAATGCTACCGTCTCTGCATCATCACCATGACTGACCCACAGTAAATGGTCTTATCCTGGATATGAATACGTTTTTGTTTGTTTTTTTTTTAACTTTCAATCTAATATCATATAAGCATTGACATTATTCTTAGCAATGGTCATTCACCAATACTAAATACTTTCCCAAAATTATTTTATTAATGTTGGTACTATTTTTCATTATCAGGAATACACTTCCCTCTTAAACTAGGCTTCTGATGGAAACTTCTTAGGCACTGATCATACAGTATTCTTGGACACAATGGGCATATAATAGTGGCATAGTTAGGTTATTGGCATCCTCCACAAGGATTGATGTGACATCACTGTTGCCATCACCATCCCTATCTGGTCAAAGCTCTGATGCATCATCCTTCCTAGAATGCATTGCTGCCATATTATCACTTTCTGGTATTGGCCATGGCCACTGGTCAAGGTCTGGCATTCTTCTTGTATCGTGAAACTGGCAAGCGATCTTCTGGAAATGGCTGCTATCTTTCCTTCTTCCATCGCTGGACTAGTCAGACACACACCTTGGGGCAGGAACAAGTGGTCACTACTTTCATAGAATCTTTCAGCATAACCCTCGGTTCTTCCGTATTCAGTTATTGTAACAGGAGACAAGACAGTCACTTGATGGACCTTAATTATCTGATTTCCATGTCTTTACCAGGTGCACACAAAAGCACACTCAGTATGCCCAACTTTTGAAACAATTTTGACAATTTGTCATTTAGAAGTCTTACAGCCTGTGCTTCGGACTCAACTTCGTATTCATAAAACAACATTATTTAACAATTTCAATAATACAAGCAAGTTCAGGTTTCAGCAAGTCCCATCTGGAATGCAGACTTCTGTTCAAGAACAGCATTGTGACAGCTGAGTATACGGAATTACTAATAATCAGAAAATGACAGCTTTGTATTGTATAGAATTAACCACAGGGACTTAACACTTCCCTCATTTTTTTTTCTAAACGTACATTTCAGATCCTCTGTGTTTGGGTGGCAAACCATATACATGAACTGTTTAATGACATTTCTCACACAAATATATTAATTTCCTCCAATACAGCTTGTGGACAGTTACAAGTGTTAGTTTGGTCAGACATGCTATTATTGACACAATTGACTGTTTCCCCACTCAGGAATAATGCATCTTTACAAAGCTTTACAAATGTTTCTGAAATGTTGTAACGTGTCAACACTAATCTGTTGTCATAATGCAAATGGCTATTCATAATAGTGCCGTGGTAACAGGAGTGACATATTGTGAAGCATTTGACATCACCTGCAGCTATTGGCTAAGTTATCGATTTCTGTACCAATTCCAGGTCATCAAATGAAGCTATGACAATACCTCCTGCTTCCTGCTAGTTGCTGCACATCATATCAAGTAATATGAAATGCAGCTTATCTGGCATAACTATTCTGCAGCCGCTATCCTGCATCATCTCAGCATTTTTTTAATGTTGCAAATTTTTACATCAAGGTGAGTTTCATTGCAATATGTTTTGTGAGCCAACTGTGTGCTTTTCAGGATTTCTCCCCTTTTCTCCACTGGAGTTTGTATACATTATTTATTTTTGGGGGGGGGGGGTCTCTGCTTCCCACATGGGGGAACTTGACCCTCTGCAAAAAAAAAAAAAAAAATTTCTGTTTTTATAGTTTTTTTGGCTCACCATTTTCAAAATTAAATTTTTAGTAAATTGTGAGCCAAAAAGAGATTGTCAGCAGCTTGTAGGTAAGCCTGTGCAGAACAGTCATTAGTAGTTATTGACATCCAAACAGCAGATGCCTTTCTCTAGCAGCAAAATTAGAGAGTGCATTAAAGATCATCACTGCCTCACAACACCTTTCTGCAGAAACTTCATACACATATAGCAGTATTTGGTCATTATAAGTTTCTCTCTACAAGGCTGGATTTGTCATGGTTTACTATACAACAACGAACATGTAAACAGCATATAATGAATATGTGGTGGTCACTGCATCTGGCTCTTCATACAGAAGACAGAACAATCCATTAGCATTATCATGTCTTATTCCCTTGTATTCTCTGTAATTCGAGAAACCCCCACAAAATACGGACCATCATTATAGCCCGTTTACAGTTATTTATTTATACATTTGTTAACAGAGCATGTTTATTAGTCCAAAGACCCTTGTTAGACATGACCTGGGCCAAATGGCAACATTACAATACTTTTAAAAATGCTTGATAAAATTTATAAAAAGACATCAGCTTTTAGCATTAATAGCCAAGTTATCTCAAAGCACATGGTACACAGACACTAGTCATAAAAAAGACTGGAATATTTAGTATATCGCATCTGTTCCTATGGTTCTGCAGTGAGATATTGAAGCATAGTGGAAAATAAATACAATAAGATATGTTTATTTATACCATGACATTCAATGGACATGTTCATGTCAATGGCACTGAATATGCCATGAACCCACCCTTGATAATTATGCTAAATAAACAAGCAGCCTTCCATCCTCTCACTCTGCAAAGCAAAGCAAAAAAAAAGTTACAGGGAGGCTAACAGCTTTAACTGAGTCACATAGAAGCATTGGCTGTCAAAGTGAGGGTGTGTAATATGAAATAACCACCCATATGCCCTCATTAAATGCCAACACATAAATTTAGCAATACGTATTACACACCCATGCCTTATGTACTAGGAACTAAAATTCCTCTAACAGTTACAAGCCATCTTATTTGTCTGTTAAAGATGATCACTAAAATGTGCACCTTTAAAAGAAATTTTACTTTTCGTGACTTCTTATGAAAAAAAAAAAAGTCTAGCAACCCTAAATGAAGTCATTATTATGAATAAATCATTAAAATGGTCTATTAATAGTTTTCGGATTTAAACCTAAAGAAGTCAACTTAAGAATAATTTACTTCAGCACAGGGCAAACACAATGTCTTGCAAGTCAAAACATACATCAATGGCTTTGATAATTAAGATTAGATCCATTCCAGATGTTTGAAAGGTTGACACCGAATGAACTCTGGATCTGTGCAGAGTTCGCACATTATCCAGTGGTCCCACCTCATCTGAAAACATTTCATGGGCTATTAGATCAGGAAGTGTTAGCCATCATGAGGAAAATGGATAAAATAAATAAATGATGTACATTAACTGCATTAGCCAGACTGCCGTACTTGCTATTTCCATCCCATAACATCAGCACAATGTTAAGGGCAGCATTTCACAGCACTCTGTCACTGATAGAATGGTGCTTAACACCTG
The DNA here is from genome assembly GCF_019279795.1 of Protopterus annectens. Classification (NCBI taxonomy): domain Eukaryota; kingdom Metazoa; phylum Chordata; order Ceratodontiformes; family Protopteridae; genus Protopterus; species Protopterus annectens. The sequence goes on along the minus strand of NC_056749.1, from coordinate 215,778,517 downwards.
CCCAAGACTCAATAATCAGCAATATGTTAAGTTACTGTACGGACATGCCAACCCCTCAGTACAGTATTACTTTCTGTTAGTTCTGAAACACAGTAATAACTGGATTTGTCTAATCATTTTAAATTGAACAGCAATTACACGACTGCTAGGTCAAAAGTGTTCAAAAGAAATGTTTCTCTTGGTAGCTTCAGCACACAAAAGTAGTAGAAGTTAAAGCAGCTGAAGACAGGAGACATTCAGAATGTTTACTAACAAGCAAATGCTAAACACAGGTCTTACAGAAAACTGCAAAACACACCAACAGAAGTGCACGAATGAGCAGCACTAGTCATAATATGTTGTTTCACTGCATTTATAATCACCATAATTAACATCTTGTAACTTTTATCATTAGTGTTTATAAGCTACAAAACCATCTTCGGATGTGGACACCGTTTTTATTTTTTTTTTAAGCAGGTAAGTGAACTAATCCTAGGACCCTTTTCAGCCATGACTCAAGTTTTTATTACTCTTTTAGATTTGTGTGCACTGAAGCTAAGTCCTGGATATACAACTACACCACTGATGGTAAAGGGCATGACAAAGTAAAACATTAGGTTCATTTCAAGAAAGGCAAACAATTATACGTTGCAATATTACTTGATACTCATATTTAATGTCTGGAATTAAATATCAAACTGAAATGCTAACGATAATCTACATCTACAAGTATATTAATCATTAACAACAGATTCTAAATACTGCTGTTAGAAAATAAGGTTATTTTACAGAATTCCTTAGATGTCACAAAGCACTTTTGATGTGACTGGGTTCTGTATGAAACTACTTACTTTTTTTTTTTGTCAGTAAAGCCTTTGAGTACATTCTTTGGCTTTAGAAGGAAGGACGCTGATGTCATCCTTACTAAGCCTTAGCGTGTGTGCGTGTGAAGAGACTTGAACAGGATTTTATGTAGATGACCCAACATCCTCCTTTCCTAGCTAAAGTATAGCAACATTTCCTGACCAATACATGAGAGGTTCTCCTGAGACATCATCTTCTTCTTTCGGCTTTTCCCGGTTAGGGGTCGCCACAGCAGATCACCTGTCCACTCTTGATTGGCAGTGGAGTTTTACAGTATCGAGTTGCCAGCCCGGCGCCCAACCTTTCACAGAAGGCACACACACACACACACACACACACACACACACACACACACACACACACACACACTCACACCTAGGGCCAATTTAGAGTGTCCAATCCACCTGCAGCATGTCTTCTGGGATGTGGGAGGAAACTGGAGCACCCGGAGGAAACCCACGCAACCACAGGGAGGACATGCAGACTCTGCACAGAAGGCACCCCAGCAGAGGATCGAACCAGAGAACCTCTTGCTGTGAGGTGACAATGCTAACCTCCGCACTACCGTGGCCGCCCTAGAGGTTCTCCTGAGACATAAAGCAAAGAAAACAAACTGTGCCAGTGCTGTCCAAGTGACCTCTCTACTCCCTTACAAGCACCCCCAGTATGACAGTCACCTTTCTAGTCTGTGGTACATGAGCAAATGTGAATCACTTAGATGGTGTGGAGCCCTTGGGCTTTGATACACAAAACCTTGAACTGCTTCTACCTTACTAATTGTAAGCTACGCTTTTTAATAAAAGTTGGCCCCAAAGTACTGTTTTTATTCAGTAAGACTATCTAGGATGCACTGCTCTGAAGGTTTGCATAAGATTTATGGAAAAGGAAACATAGGCACATTGTAGAAGAATAAATCTGCACATTTACTTTGCATCATTCTGAATAGTCAATCACAAATCACTACAAACAAAACTGATTACATAAATCTAAATGATGTGCTTTACCTGGCTTATGTTGTAAATGATGGTTCCAATTTTAAAATAATCCTGTCTCACCTGTGCAGTGCAGAAGCCTTGACCATACATAGGAGGTATTATACAGACTAACATTCAACGTTCACTAAGTCACTCTTTATAAATAGAGCATTCTTTGAACTCACAAATCAAAATATATCCTCATAAAAGCCTAAGAATATAAATAAAGTTAAACTGTACAAATATTCTAAACGAAAACTTAATTTCTTAATCAAAATGTATGGCATTTTGTAACAAGCAGGCTAAAGCCTGAAAATTGATGTGTAAAAGACAATGAAATCAAGTGTACCAGTATCTTTAGTGTTTGCAGATTACAAAGCAACATAAAGGAATATAAATTTAAGATTCTAAACTATATTGAGATATTGGGAAAATGCAGTACAGAGAATTTGTTAGGGCCAAAGTGAGTTCTGTATCTCAAAATTTGTCAAGTCTAACAGTGATGCATGGCACATTTTTCATATTACTACAATCTAAAATCTCTAAAGTAACCGATTCCATTCACTGATGTTCCTTTACACTATCACAACAAAAGGATAAAAGGAAACAAACAGGACAGTGTTTTCTGGTACATCTAGGAGGGGGCACTGACCAACACAAGATGGCAAATAGCCAGCGCTACTGCCTTGCTCCTTTTCTTGGTCACCAGTTTTCCCGAGTTACCTCCTTCACCAAAAAAATAACCATGGCTCCAGGTTACCAAGTATATATCATTTGCAAAGAATTTATCATAACCCCTCTTGGTGGAGTTCTGCAAAATCGTCTGGTTAATATTTGCAACATGATGTGAAAAGCATACTACCTTGTTACCTCAATTCTGCAATACCCTTCCGTCACTATAATTGCTGTTCTGGCCCTTCTACTCTCACACAAGGAGTGCCCAGTGATAGTGTCTTTGGCTGGCTCACTCATAGCTTAAAATCTTTCATGAAGCACAGGGACAGATAATAGCACACACTCACATAACTATCAAGTAATAGCTATGAATTAATCTTTCTACCACCCCTGATCTGTTGAAATAAGTCATTTATGTAACAGTCTGACTAAATAAATCGACTATCACTTATTGACTTTTTTCTGCGGATGCTGGTTTGAAGTGTCACCCGAGTAAACAGCTTTTCTTTTCTTCATATAATTCATCCTACTTCAAGGTCTGATAATTTGGGGGGTGGTGTACAAGGACAGCATGCCGTATTAGGGGTCTGAGAATAAAGACACTACATTAAGTGAATTTTAGTGGCCTATGGCCATCGGTCATTCTCTGCACCTCATTTTGGCAAACAGACCAAAATATCACTTACCATGCTGATACATCATTATGTTTCTGCTTTCATGTCTTAAGATTATAAGGGTCTTAATTAGTTGCTACCTGCTTGGGAACTTGAGCAAATATGGTCTTGTATGTGATCAACAATGTGAATTTTCTTGTGCTAGCAGTGAAAACATAAAGATCTTTCAGATTCTAACAAATTAAATTGATCTAAACATGGACCACGACAACCTTACTGCTACCCTGTCTGATGATTTAAACAGGTCTATAATTCAGTAAACTACTTAATTTTTCTTTACAAACTTCCTGCATATAATGTTTAATGTAGGCCTGTGAATAATTTTACTGCTAGTTATATAACCAGCCTTACAGAATACTAATCAGGGCTAGTGTGACCTCCTACTCACTTCTCATTTGTGAAGTAACCCAAAGCTTAGTCCTTAGGCTACTTCTAATTTCCATTTCCTTAAACTCACATAGGCTAACACATCCTGAACTACAAGACATTCCCAAAAAAACTGGCCTAGTTCGATAAATCAGAGACCAGTGCAAATTTCTGATGTCAGTTCTGACCTTTGTGATGCTGACACACGTATGATGTGAAATCGGCTTGAAATCAACTATGCAAAAAGACAAATCCTTGATTTATGGGGATCACGGTCCTTATGCCAAGGGGAACTGCTATCATGTTTCAAAACTTCCAGTCCCACAAAAACATCACCTACATTCTATACAACTACCTAAAACTATACATTAAACTTTGTTTTTCTTTTTCCTACCAAATGGACTTTCTCTTTTCTAATATCTGTTAAGAGTAAACTGTGGCCTATAATAATTCTAATTTTTTGTCATACCCTGCACATAAATACTATATTTATCCAAGCTTCATCTGCCATACTCAGTATGTTTTCAGCCCATTGTTACTCACCATCCTGACCCACGACTGCTATGCCAAGCACAAGTCCTACCATATCCTCAAGTTTGCCGAGGACACCACAGTTATGGGGCGCATCACAAAGGCGAAGGAAAGGGCATACAGAGAGGAGGTGGCATCTCTGATCAGTAGGTGTTAAGGGAACAACTTTGACCAGAATGTAAGCAAGACCAAAGAGATTATAGTCAACTTAAGGAAAAGGTGAACAAACCACCCAGTGCTCAGGATGAATGGCAATAGTTTAGAGAGGGTTAATAGTAGGATATTCCCTGGATGTGGTCATATCAGAGGATCTCTCATGGTCGGGAAACACCAGCAACTGGTCAAAAAAAAGTGCACCAATGCCTACCATTTTTAAGACGTCTGAAAAAATCTAAAGCTTCCTCCTTGTATTCCCCCTACCTTCTACAGAGGTGCAATACAGTGCATCCGCATCTACAACTTCACTGTGTAGTTTGGAAGCTGCACAGTTACAGAAAGGAAGGTACTACAAAAAGAGTGGTGAGTTGCAGAGATGGTAACATGTTCCAGTCGTCCATTAATGAAACATCTTTATTCTGCAAGAAGCATCCAAAAGGCCACCAAAATAATACAGGACAGCATGCATCCTGCGCATGGACTGTTTAAGCATCTGGGATCGGGAAGGAGATACCACAGCATCCTTTGCAGGACTACAAGATTCAGCAACAGTTTCTACCCTACAGTGATTAGGCTTCTCACCTCTGGCACTAGTCCCATCTTATTGTAAAATGGTGTCATTACATTAACAGTAAGAAAAGAAATGAAGTGAAGTTCTCACCTAGCAGGAATGATTAGTAGGTACAACAGTACAAGGCAACAGATGACCTCAGATCAACTTGAATCCATTGGCAAAATGTGTGGAGTACGTCATCCTCAAACATTTTTGTCTTAAGTATTTATTTTGTGTATATATATATATATATATATATATATATATATATATATATATATACACACACACACACACATATATACACACACACACACACACACACACACACACACACACAAAATTATTTTTTTTTGTCTTGTTTCTTTTACAGGCTCCCCATACATCTCCTACACTCCCAAACTTGTGCATAACTCTGCAGTCACACTACATTGGAAAAAAGGGAAAACACCAGCTTGCACAATCAGCACACTACTAAAGCAAGCTGCAGTATTACTTATACATCTTTAAGAAAGCTCATACCAGTGATCAAAAAAATCATAAACTTTATTATTATAATTATAACTGGTAAAATGTATTGAAAAATATAATTGTGTGTGTGTGTGTGTGTGTGTGTGTGTGTGTGTGTGTGTGTGTGTGTGTCCATAAAGATATATAGATTTGCTATATACATACATATGCATGTATACACACACAAGCTAAAAGTGCTTTTGTTGTCCCTGCAACTTCTAAAGCCAATAGCTAATATTAATAATGGACAAAAGAACGCGAGAGCATCACTGGTCACTTGTACTGCATAAATACAAAGTGATGTAGCCACGCACATTTTACAGTACTATAATGCTGTAATCATTTCGCGAGAGCATCACTGGTCACTTGTACTGCATAAATACAAAGTGATGTAGCCACGCACATTTTACAGTACTATAATGTTGTAATCATTTGCGAGAGCATCACTGGTCACTTGTACTGCATAAATACAAAGTGATGTAGCCACGCACATTTTACAGTACTATAATGTTGTAATCATTTCGCGAGAGCATCACTGGTCACTTGTACTGCATAAATACAAAGTGATGTAGCCACGCACATTTTACAGTACTATAATGTTGTAATCATTTCGCGAGAGCATCACTGGTCACTTGTACTGCATAAATACAAAGTGATGTAGCCACACACATTTTACAGTACTATAATGTTGTAATCATTTCGTGAGAGCATCACTGGTCACTTGTACTGCATAAATACAAAGTGATGTAGCCACACATTTTACAGTACTATAATGTTGTAATCATTTCGCGAGAGCATCACTGGTCACTTGTACTGCATAAATACAAAGTGATGTAGCCACGCACATTTTACAGTACTATAATGTTGTAATCATTTCATGAGAGCATCACTGGTCACTTGTACTGCATAAATACAAAGTGATGTAGCCACACACATTTTACAGTGCTATAATGTTGTAATCATTTCGCGAGAGCATCACTGGTCACTTGTACTGCATAAATACAAAGTGATGTAGCCACGCACATTTTACAGTACTATAATGTTGTAATCATTTCGAGAGCATCACTGGTCACTTGTACTGCATAAATACAAAGTGATGTAGCCACGCACATTTTACAGTACTATAATGTTGTAATCATTTCGCAAGAGCATCACTGGTCACTTGTACTGCATAAATACAAAGTGATGTAGCCACACACATTTTACAGTACTATAATGTTGTAATCATTTCAAGAGCATCACTGGTCACTTGTACTGCATAAATACAAAGTGATGTAGCCACACACATTTTACAGTACTATAATGTTGTAATCATTTCGCGAGAGCATCACTGGTCACTTGTACTGCATAAATACAAAGTGATGTAGCCACGCACATTTTACAGTACTATAATGTTGTAATCATTTCGCGAGAGCATCACTGGTCACTTGTACTGCATAAATACAAAGTGATGTAGCCACGCACATTTTACAGTACTATAATGTTGTAATCATTTCGCGAGAGCATCACTGGTCACTTGTACTGCATAAATACAAAGTGATGTAGCCACGCACATTTTACAGTGCTATAATGTTGTAATCATTTCGCGAGAGCATCACTGGTCACTTGTACTGCATAAATACAAAGTGATGTAGCCACACACATTTTACAGTACTATAATGTTGTAATCATTTCGCGAGAGCATCACTGGTCACTTGTACTGCATAAATACAAAGTGATGTAGCCACGCACATTTTACAGTACTATAATGTTGTAATCATTTCGCGAGAGCATCACTGGTCACTTGTACTGCATAAATACAAAGTGATGTAGCCACGCACATTTTACAGTACTATAATGTTGTAATCATTTCGCGAGAGCATCACTGGTCACTTGTACTGCATAAATACAAAGTGATGTAGCCACGCACATTTTACAGTACTATAATGTTGTAATCATTTCGCGAGAGCATCACTGGTCACTTGTACTGCATAAATACAAAGTGATGTAGCCACGCACATTTTACAGTACTATAATGTTGTAATCATTTCGCGAGAGCATCACTGGTCACTTGTACTGCATAAATACAAAGTGATGTAGCCACGCACATTTTACAGTACTATAATGTTGTAATCATTTCGTGAGAGCATCACTGGTCACTTGTACTGCATAAATACAAAGTGTTGTAGCCACACACATTTTACAGTACTATAATGTTGTAATCATTTCGCGAGAGCATCACTGGTCACTTGTACTGCATAAATACAAAGTGATGTAGCCACACATTTTACAGTACTATAATGTTGTAATCATTTCGAGAGCATCACTGGTCACTTGTACTGCATAAATACAAAGTGATGTAGCCACGCATTTTACAGTACTATAATGTTGTAATCATTTCGAGAGCATCACTGGTCACTTGTACTGCATAAATACAAAGTGATGTAGCCACACATTTTACAGTACTATAATGTTGTAATCATTTCGCGAGAGCATCACTGGTCACTTGTACTGCATAAATACAAAGTGATGTAGCCACACACATTTTACAGTACTATAATGTTGTAATCATTTCGCGAGAGCATCACTGGTCACTTGTACTGCATAAATACAAAGTGATGTAGCCACACATTTTACAGTACTATAATGTTGTAATCATTTCGCGAGAGCATCACTGGTCACTTGTACTGCATAAATACAAAGTGATGTAGCCACGCACATTTTACAGTACTATAATGTTGTAATCATTTATTTAAAACATAGGAATACAAAGACAGTTCATATGCTTTGCACACAACTACTTCTACTGCCGGCCCAAGTGTGTCTTTTTTGTTTTATTTCCCTTCTTACCACTGACTGCCCGAAGCATATAATTGCATCTAGTCAATTTACATTTCCAACAATTACATACAATGTAAAAACAAGGCACAAAGCATTTCTGACTTTAATAAATACTGCACCATAAAAATCTCTAGTACACCACCACTGGTATGCCCACTGGAATGCACCAGAACAGTAATTATCCCACCCTAACATAAAAAAAAATAATAATTCACTAGTCAACCCGCATACTGATAAATACAACTGTATCTGTGCATGGAATATGTCCATGCCTCTCTTAGGTGGGTCTTGAGTGTGTCAAGTTTTGAAGCAAATGTGGACATTATTTGCATGACAAACTAGTGATAACTGTATTCACTAAATAATGGCACACAGTATAACTATTCACATCTTACTCTTCTGAAATACATTTTAATGACAGTCCTTTTATTCAGAGCAAACAAAGTAATGCACTTTGGTGAAAACAATCTTGGTGAAGAGCATCAGCTGAAAACATGCCTTTCAACTGTCCACATTTTCACAGAATATCCAGTGTTTTGCTTCATATCCAGTGTTTTGCTTCATATTTTGTTCTGTTCCTCAAAATTTGTGGTTTGGGGGCAAACCATTAAGGACTTAAGTAATTAAGTAATGGGAGACATTTGAGTTTCAGACATCATACCCTTCAGAAAATGCACAGTAATGCAAAACATATTATTCTAACAACTTTCTAACTTTACAGCAATAGGTCACCATTATTTGTAGCTTTGTCAAGGTTTCTAGTGTTAAAAAGTTTGAGGGGTTTGTTTGTGTCTTTCGGCTTTTCCCGGTTAGGGGTCGCCACAGCAGAACTCCGGTCCACTAATGATTGGTGGTGGATTTTTACGTACGTAAGGTTACCAGCCCTGACGCACAACCTTCAACGAAGGCACGCCCCATTCACGTATGCCTGCACACAGAAGATGTTCTAGCTGAGAATCGAATGGGACAAGGTCTTGCTATGGTTGAAAAAGTCAGCAACACAGCAGGAATATGATATTAGAGGGGTCGATTGCACCAGAAAAATGCCAGGAGCAGGGTGAGATAGCAATATCAGCAAAGACAGATCCAGAAGCAGAGACATTGTTTCCACTCTACAAGACCTTAGACTACACTTTGAAAACTGCTTGCAGATCTAGAGACCATGTAAGGAAAAGGGCATCAGGCTGTGAAAGGAATTCAGAGGAAAAACTACAAAAAAATCAGTGGGATGGAGGAGATACAGTATGACTGGAGGCTAGAAGACGTAGAGCTGTTCTCACAATGCTAGAACAAATGAGAGAGACATGATATTGTTGCACAAATTCAGGTAAGGGAGGTGTGAAGAGGTCATTCTAAACAGGGAGGAGACAGGTGGCACAGGCAGATTACAGGGATTAACTACTCACTAGATCTCCAAAAGTAGCTTTTCACAGAGAGGGTTCTAGACTGATGGAATATACTACTAGAAAAGGTTGTGGACAAAGGTGTTTATTCAAAAGGGCATGGTGCCAGTGGAAAAAGTATAAGGGGAAGGTAGGGAAGGTAAAGATGGAGGGAAGAATGTTAAAGCACTTGAAAGGCAGACAAGACAAGACAGGCTTACTCTCTTATTTTGACATCAAGCAAACATGTATGCTTAATGTCAAAAGTAAAAGCAAAACAATTGTTAGCAATTGTAGTTTAAGAAGTTTCAGACTACTTAATATTGCAAGCTATTTTACATGCAATAAGTTACTTTTACTCTGTTTTTATGTTTGTTATGAACTTCATATTACTAAGTGTATATCATGTAATCTTCCAGGAGCCTAGATCATGGGACCAGTCCACCTACCCAAGAAACAGATGAATACATAAAAATACAAAACACGTAAAATGACCCAGATTTGTAGCCCATTTCACTATTACGGTATACTTCAGCCACTGTCTATAGTTTTCTGATGCCTGTTTAGTGGTCATAAAACTTTCATTTTCAGTACTGTTGCAACTTTATGTTCTCTGCATTTCACCCCGGCAATAGATGTAAAGGGTCTATGTGGAAAAAGCCTACTTGCCTGGCTTACAAATACCTCTCAAGTGTACTTATGAGGAAAGTACCTCATCTGGGTCTTAAAGTCTACATTCCTCGAAGTTCCACATAGAAAGGCTCTGTTACACATTCAGTGTTAGGAACTGATGTTGTTGTTGTGGTGTCTTTCGGCTTTTCCAGGTTAGGGGTCACCACAGTTATTTTATTATTTATTTTATTTGACATCTGTTTACTGGGGTGGACTGACTGGGTCTACAGAACCCATTTTCAGCAGAGGCTCGGGGAGAAAAGCTCCACATACAGTAAAATACAGTATAATCCAATATAATAAAAATTACATTAGAAATACTATACAAAAAATAAGTTGAAAGAACAAACTGCTATAAGATGGTGCAATATATTACTACATATCTAGACAATGCTATACAGTTAAAACATTACCGACAGTAATAGTCATGCTCACCATACATGATGTAGACAGTGTCCAAACAAATACATAGGTAGTGCAGTGTGTGACACTGACTGTTACAGTACATGCAAAAACAATGTTAAGTTTCAGTTAGGTAGTGAGAGAGAGTCAAGAAGAATCGAGGCAATAAAGCCTGAGCAGTAGCTTAAGGATATGGTAAAGAAGTAGAGAAGGGGTTAGAAAAGACTTGGGATCTTGCACTCTGTGAGGGATTGAAATGTGACAGAAGAGGAATACATGAGCATTAGGAAGGCTTTTTGCAGGAGCAGAGCCATGTATTTTTGAGATGATTTTTTAAAAAGGCTTGAAATGGGTTAGGCCAGGCATAGACCTGGTAGCTAGAGGTAGTGAATTCCAAAGTATAGAGACAGCGTATGAATACAGAGAGTGACCTGGTTTTCTTGTGGGTTTTGAGATAGCCAAGAAGATTTTTGTCTTCTGATCGTAGGAATTGATTTGGCGTGTAAGGTTTGACTAGATTGGCTAGTGCAGGGCAGGCAGTAAGCTTGAAAATAAGGTTATGCAAAGTGGACAGCTGAATAAAGGCAAGTTGGTTGGGGAGTTCAAGCCAGTTTAATTCTATGAGTGGTTTACAATGGTGTACGTATGGGTTTGTGGCAAACTTTGCAACTTTGTTACAGCACTGCTCCAACTTGCTTAGGGTAGAATTTTTGTAAGTTATTTAAGATAGGGGCACCATAAAGTAGGGGGGGAAGTAAAAATGTTTTTGCAAGGGTGGTTTTGGTTGCTGCAGTAAAGAAATGTGTTTCTATACAAGAGTCCCCGTTTTTTATGAGTTTTCTTTATATTTTGCTGTATATGGGGTCAAATGAAAGTTTATGGTCAATGATGACACCTAAAAGTTTGGTTTCCTGTATTATTTCTATGACAGTGTTGTCAGATGCAAGGATGTTGAAATGATCAGTGACAAGGGGTGGTGTCAATTATTAATCTTGTCATTAAATACATTAATTTATTAAAACATTAATTTAAAATTAATAAGATGTTTTATAAGCAAAACCAACATGTTTTAACCATCTTATGACCTGCATAGTTGAAGCTGTTAGCATGTGTTCCACATTATGAGGGTTAGTGTTCCTCATTTCAAAGAAGGAGGGTTGAAAGCTATGTAACTGATAAATAAGTGATTTGCTCCTTTATCCCCGGTGTTTAGATAACATTCTGAGTAAGTGGGTGCAGCAGTATTCTCCCACGTCTGTGTCTCGCTCACACACACACACACAAAACTATGACATAAAGCAACTTAACACCACCAATTAAAGGAACACAAAACACTGAGCAAGGAAAACTAAGTTACTCAGAAACGCTGACATAACAGACAAGATTAATAATTGATAAATACACAGTCTGTCAATGTGAAAGTATCTGCGGAATTTCTCGGAGGCGCTACTTATTCAGCCATGAACCAAGGAAATAGCGTGCCCAAACGTTCTTGGCACAGTGACAGCGGGCAGGTGTCCCACCTCTAGAAGCAAGCACATTCTTAGCACCATGATTTATGCCCTTTTTATTACAAGAAGGGCAACAGACATGCATGTTCGGGGGTTGAAAAGGATAATCGTTTTAACTTTACCTTAAGTGCAAGAAGTTTTCCGGACTTTCTTTTCCTACAGCCCTCAGGAGTAGCACGGGTCACAATGAGAGGATGGTCGCTGCAAGCAAAGAGAGGGCTCACGCGGCACACATCCACGAGCCCCCACACGAGCTGGGATCTCCTTTCCAAAGTAAATCCAGCTGGCTGCAAAGCTTGAAGATGCACTGTACCCTTCTCCCCAGCTGCACCAGTATCCTATCAAGGTACACCCCCAGTTGCCGCAAATAAGTTTATTGAAGAAAAAACCCGGGCTGGTTGCGTCAGGTACTATCCCTTTGTTTCTTTCCCCACTGTAAATCCAATCGAACACAGTGTTTGCTCTTGTCATCCGGTATGTTCAGTCTGTTACTACTCCCTTATTGTGACGGAAATTAAGCAAATAAACACAATCCAAAGACAAAGCAGGCTGCTCTTGGGACCAGCTGTTTCCGAACTTTCGGCAGAAGTGCTCCTTTCGTCCCCGCTTCCTGCGCCCTTAAGCCCAACTGAGAGTTCCTGATGCAGACTGCCACTTGCAAGATCCCTCCGACAGGTCAGTGAGACGGCCGCCCTGCCGTCTCCTCCCATCTATCGTTACTGTCCAGCCAGCACTACAAACTACAGCCGCCCTATACAAAATATTGTGCATGGCGGCAGTTGAGTCGCATTTCTTGCGGGCAACAGGAACGGGATAGTACAAGCATCCTAGACGTGCACTGCTGTTAATGGAATGGGAGGGAGTTGTTATATCTGATTTTGTTCACATATTCAGTCCTATCGAAACAAATTGGTAATTTATTATTCAGTCACAACAGTGCATACCGATGTCTCAGCCTAACAACTGATTTTAACTTTATTGTATAATATGGTGGGAAGTTGTATATTAAAATGAATGCTAGTAGTTTTGTTATTGCTTTGATCATGCCCACCCCTGTACGTGTTTATATTGACTTTTAGATACTGTATTACAGAAATCTGCAATACAACATACCAGAAACCTTAACATTACTCGCTCTATATTATATGTTGCTCTCGCTCTATATTATATATCAATAGAGTAATTTACTCCTTAATACACTACTCTGGGATAGTGATTTGTTTTGAAAATAAGCAAATCGTAAAGTTTGTCCGGCAAAGTCTCCTTTTTTTTCCATTTGAATCAAACACTGTTTCTGCATCTGAAAGTTTGCAACCCTTCTAGGTGTTTGTCTTTTTATGCTTAAAGCATAATTATTTATGCTGTAAAAATGACAACAAACAAGCTTAAAACTAATTGGTCTTCAATTGTGTTGAATACTATAACCTGAATTCTTCGATCTGGTTCCAGAGGTCTCAAGTTAGCATACATCTACCAAGATCTTCAATAATCCTTGCACTCAGAAATACCTACAGAGAGGTTGAATATTTTCCCCATTGCACAATGAAGTACAATTTGTTAATAATTTCTGATGCTGTGTCATCTGCAAACATTACAGCACTTCATTAGACCAAGCTTTGCGCTTCCAGAAGTTTAATAAACACATTCTGCCCACTGGTCACACAGTGTATTACACATTTTCGTGAAAGCTGAGACAAGTCTGTTTCAGTTTATGTTGTTCCAGTATAAGGCAGGAATAAAGACATAAAAACCATGGAATGCATTATCACTTTAGATTTTCAGAACACGGCATTACTTCATATCGAATTCTGCACTTGGATATGTGCCCTACATATATTAATAATGGCATTTACGAATGCTGTAAAGCTATTTCTCCCTTAAGATTTGAAGACACCTCAGCATGATATTAAAGAGATAGAACAACCACTATTCTGAAGTCCTTTACATTTGAAGTAGGCAAAAACAACCGAACTTGGGAAATCCCAAAGATATGAAAAAGAAGTTGAATAATAGAAGTGATAAGAGGCAGTCTCCATAAAGAGTTATGTCTGAGAGGTTATATTGAAGAATATCAAAGCTCTCGCTCTATATTATATATCGAGAGAGAGAGAGAGAGAGAGAGAGAATATATATATATATATATATATATATATATATATATATATATATATATATATATAAAATCTACTGAATTTCATCCACAGACAAATGTTGATGCCCACAATGTCAACCACAGCATGTCTACAATGTGAATGTCAGACTATTATGCATGGACCAAGCAATAACCTAGGCAAAAGCAAAAAAAAAAAAAAAAAAAGTAACAAAAAACAATAAAACATTTTTTGCAGGGGGTAAGACTCCTGCAACTCATTCACTTTCTCCTAATCATACAGGGAAAGGGCATTTTTCCCCAAAACCAAGAAATGTGCAATATCACACACCTGTCTAAAATCTGTGTAGTTGATTAAATCTTGTTGATTAAGCAAATGTCAACCATACATGGCTTTGAATAAATTCAGCTCCCCTATATGTATATACTAACAGGATATAGGAAGCTGCACAGGCATTCAATTCCCCACAGCTTTCACCTAGAGCTGCCCCACTCTGGCATTACCCTGAAATCAGGCAACATAAGGGGAAAAGGTACAACATGCTTATCTGTTCCAAGTAAGCCAGCCTCAAAACTACTCACTTCTAATAATTAAACCTCATCTTCAAAAACAAAAATGACAAGTACCATGTACAATCAAAATCATAAAAATTTACTTCCAGCAAAAGGAAAAAAAATGGGGAGGGGAGGAGTGGATGAGAAAGCCCAAGGGTTAATGGAAGAAACATCTTGAGAATTCTAAGTTCTTCACATGGCTTTTCTTCATCTGTGGTGTCTGTTGCAGTAGATTAAGCCATTTGGACAGGAGCCAAGAACATCCCAAGAACATCCTACTCAACACTGATGAAAGAAACATAACTAGATCCTTTTTATTGACTTAACTAAAGCCTTCAGTCTCATTGACCAATCTGTCATCTTGAGTGACCTCACTGAAATTGGCATCAGCAAGGACTTCTTGCCCTGGCCTACAAATTTCCCTGAAAACAGACACTTCAAAATAAAATTGGGAAACTCCTTCTCTGACACAGCTCATTTTTTTCAAAGGGGTCCCTCAGAGCTCCATTCCATCTCTCCCCTTTACTCTTTTCTGTTTTCATTAACAAGTTGCCTTCTGACCCCCCACATAGTCTTCTACTCCCATATGCAGAGGATATGGTCATTTATAGATCCAGCTGATCCCACTCTACAATACCTTGTCAACTCCAGTCAAACTTTCACAAACTTTAAAACTCTCTAATCCAAGACAAGCTCATTCTGAGCCAATTTAAAACCAAAACTGTGCTCTCCTTGGCACCTAAAAAAAGACTCTCAAAATTTCCAGGGATCCTTGCCATTTCTAACAAACTCCCTCACTGAAACCACAACTTCCTTCAAATATTAAGGTCACTGGTTTGACCGATCAATAAATTTCCTTATCCACACAGGAAAACTGGACTAAAAATCAATTCTGTTTTTCGGTTATAGGAAAATTTCCCCCTTTCCTTCAGATAACCACCAGGGCAGCTATGAGAAAAATAACTCCTCCTAGTTAAACTAGAATATGGCCACCCCATTATTGCCTCAGTCTCCAGCCTTAACTCTACCACATTCCAAAACAATCTGCAACTCCATCTGCTGCTTCAACACAGCCTACCCCACAAAAGACCACCACTGTCATCCATAGCCTTACACCTGAAAAGGCAAAATGGCCTCCCATTAAACAAAGATCCAATGGTCTACTTGCAATACAACTATATGAATTACTGTCTACAGTCCTATGACAGTATATCAGTAAAGCTCCATGAAAAAATATCCTCTTATAAACTTACATTACTTATCCCAAACTGCAGCTTCTTTCTCTCTACATCTGTGTCCTCCCTCCCATCTGCCACACATGTCTTCTCAATAACTGGCCCCTCCCTTTGGCAATCCATCTCACTATACCTTACTGATCATTCCAATCCAAAACGTTCCTGTGCCCAATCTAAAAACACTGCACAAGTCTTTCTTATACCTCTTAACTACAGCTTGACTATTTCCTTCAACAATTCTCATAATTTCACCAAAGTTAACATATCTCTACCAGATAAATAGACCAGAGTCACGTGATATCATCAGCAAATTAATCTATTAATACTTGAATAAAAAAAAAAAAAAAAAAAAAAAAAAAACCACCAAGAGAATAGCTATTAGAAAACGTTTATTCTCAAATTATTATCCAATGTGCATAGATTTAATTATGTGATGTAATAAGTGAAACATAACCATATAGCAAACCTTGTCCAAAGCATATTACTGTGGTATAATAAAACCGCATACCCAAATGCAATTATAATTAAATATTCTTAAATAAATACTATACATACATTATATTATTAAAAAAAAAAAAATATATATATATATATATATATATATATATATATATATATATATATATATATATATATATACACACACATACATACATACACACACACACATACATACCATACACCCCCCCCCCCCCAAGAATGTAAAAAAGTCCTTGCTAATTCTATTTGGAAGCAGTGATATCGGATAGCAACAAGTTAAATGGCATAATATATATATTCCCTACTAAATCTTGTGCTGGCCATTTCAAAAAGTAATAAACATGGCCAACTAGTGACAAAAATAATGAGAAAAATAAACTGAACATTAACATATATTCAGAAAATAAAAATGGACTTTGATAATGGATATGTTAAATTTAAACCCAGTTCATAAAACCCCCCCACTTTAAATAATTCATCTTTACTTCATCCTGCCAAGTATCTTTATGTAAACAGCATACATAAATCTATCATTTCCAATAAAAATAAATCTGTGTCATGCTTAAAAATGTTTATAAGAGGGCACTTCTTTCCCTTCAATACCGGATGTCATTGTTACTAGAGACACTTCATTTGCCTCATGCAAAGGGCTCCACAACTGCTACGTGCACAACTACTTTGGATATTCAAATGATTCATTGCCTTATCTCATATACTTTGCTAGTATTTATAGAACTGAAATTGTTACAACAATGGCAGTTTATATAATGTGAACTGCTATAAGAATATATTATAGCCATACCAGATAGTCTACAAAATAGAAACATCTGTCAAATAGTCTTTCCCTTTTTATAAGAAAAGGGATAAATGTTTAAATTAACCATATTAGGTAAAAATTTATATGTGGCCAGCATTTTCCAATTTTAATTAGCAATCTTCTTGATCTGAAAATTATCGGTACTGTATGAAACCAAAAAACAGGGAACCAAGCCACTCCTAGATTGGACAACAGTACAACTATAAGACATTAATCAGATCTAAAAACATTACTTTTCTTATTACAAGACCAAATCATATCAGTGCTATAATACCCGTGACTAGTTAATCTATTAATCAATAAATGATTTTCCCTCTAACTCATTTTCTTCACCACAAATGCCAGCAGAAATTGAGAATAAGGAACATTTTTAAAAATATGTAGAGAATGGCAGCTTGTAGCCAATAAATATTAATTTCTGGTAAGAGGCTATGTATTGATGTGTGGCATCTTTTTTATCCATGCACTTACTAAACTAAGTAAGGATTTAATCGCGTTTCCAAATACAGAGAAAAGGCTCAGTAAGATATCCATGGCCTAAAACTATGGGATGGCTCGGTGTTGGGACAAATTTGTTTATGCATCTTGGGTAATAAGCAAAAAACTGGGATATACTACTCAAAGTTTATTAAAACATTATTGCAGGTTTTAAAAAAAGTTACTGGGTTTAAATACTTGATGATAAAACAAGAGACATTCCTAAGTTGTTTGATGGCCACACTATCATGCTGTTCATCTATACAAAATACCTTTGTACTCCTCTGTCAGCGTGGATGATAACTACATCAGAGCATGTCTTAAGTGCCCTTAAAGACTTCCATTAAAAAACAAATGGTGAGAGAGTGTTTTTTTAGTTAGTTGCTTGCTTATGTAAATCTAATAAAACTTTATATTCAAATTATTTAGTTACAGAGTGATAAGGTAGAACAAACTCAGATTTATAAAATTTAAGATACCAAAAATCACTAAAATTACCAAAATGACTGCTCCTTAGTACTCAACCAGTACTTAAGATTTAATATTATGCAAAACTGCTTTACCTCTTTAACCCACTTTGGTTATAACACAAAAAACTAGGAATAAAATGTAATCCTTTATTTGTTAAAGTGGGGTCATGTTCAGAGAAAGACAAAGCAGATAAATTAAAAATCCAAGTTATCACATTAAGTCCTTCTTATGTTTGTATCAATATCCTGAATCGGTTTACGACCGGTTAGTTATACTGGCACTTCCACTCCTCTCATTTATGTCTAAAAGGGGAGAAGAGACATTCATAATACTGTTTGAATGGTTATTTTTTGTGATAAGATCAGAAAAATTTACCTCAGTATCTGTATTTGATGAGAAATCAGTAGTGGAGGAATCAGGCGTTTTTAAATCAATTTATGTTTCACTACACCATTCATGTTCTTGTGATTCCTGGCATCTAACTGCCCCTTCTGTGAACTATTCTTAGTTTGTTTTGCAAGCCTAACATGCAATATTAGACTGCTTGGCATTAGATCATGTATATATATATTTTTAATTTTCCTAAGCTTGATATG
This sequence comes from Protopterus annectens, assembly GCF_019279795.1. Classification (NCBI taxonomy): domain Eukaryota; kingdom Metazoa; phylum Chordata; order Ceratodontiformes; family Protopteridae; genus Protopterus; species Protopterus annectens. The sequence goes on along the minus strand of NC_056749.1, from coordinate 215,759,707 downwards.
TTTATTTAAGTATTCTACAGTTTGTGTATATTCAGTTTTAATTCAATATAAAGAGTATGGGCCTTGAACCCATTTATCATCTTAACTGCTTCTATAAAATTTGTTCATTTAGGAGTTTACTTTCTGCATCTTACATTCTACCAACAGTTTCAAAATTAACTGAGAGTACTTTGAATTACCCTCCTTTTATTAATGAAATTAGCATTAGCTGTCCCAATTCCATAATCAAGATATACCCTCAGTCCCCTTGGCACCATACCTTTCTGCAGTGATACTATAAAAAGTTTTACTAATGTATTACAGTTGAACAGAGTCATTTCGATAAAAATGAATCAAAGCCTGAAAAGCACACCAAGGAGTTACTGCACTACAATTGTCTACACTTGCCAGAAGCAACTTCACTGCCTATATTTCCAACAGCTGTGAAAACAGACCAAGCGGACTCATACTTGTCCATAGAAAGATCATACATGAAGTTCTTAAATCTAAAATCTAAATGTTGAGTCATTGCCATAAATAATTTAATCTAATAAATGAAAAAAAAAACAGTGCAGACAAACAGTCCAGCAGACAAAAATTGAATATACACAGCCAAAAAAGGCTGCACGATTGGAAAATGCACAGATTTAAAACATATCTTCAGAAAAAAATCTAGCACCAAACATTTATACAATTTTTAATGGATATAAATACCACAAGTAACAAGCTCAACACTTCAGAAGAAAGCAGATCATGGTTTATATAGTTTAATATCACAATCCTGAAGCACACATTTTTGAACTTCTGTCCTGAGAGCATACTATCAAAAGAAAAAATCCAACAGAAACAGCATAATATCAAACTCCCAGATGCCCCCTCCCACAAGACCAGTTTTAGTGCTCATTCATGGGTCTGTACACCTACAAGACACAAATATCCATTCTTAGGTTCATACTGAAAGGGGATTCATTATGCGAGAATTTTTGACCCTCAAATCTCTTTGCAAATATTTTTTGACTTACTGTTTGCAGAAACTACCTACCCTATATCATTCTATAAATATAAATTGTATGCTTTCTTCTGCATTACAGTCTTCTCTGTTACAGTTTCCACCTTCATTCATATCATAGCCCTTCTAGAAATAACTTCTCTAGTGATATTCTCCATATAAAAGTGATATTCTCCATATAAAATCTTATACTCTTGCATCTTTTAAATGTCTTTTAATTGCAATAATTAAACTTTTACCTAATCATTTCAAAGGAATTGTTGGGTATTAACTCTTCCGAAAGCGCTAACGTTTAATAAACAGTCCGTGTTGTGCTGTAATAAACCATTTCTCACTTTTGTTCTGTGGTCAGTTGCTTTTACGTTTATCTGGTTCGTTATGTCTAGTGTAAATGGTTCATCATTACAGCAAAATGGGCATAATGGGACTGGTTCACAGCTTTTATTTTCTCAGGAGCTTAATCGAGATCCTAATGTTACTCAGAATCTTGGTGAGGCGAATGCCTTGGGTAACCTTACAACACTAGTTGACCTTCTTTTAACTCGTGTGGAAGATTTATCACAGAAGGTTGAATCAAACGGACGGAACGTTCAATCCCCACAATCTGTTACAGGAGTGAATACCAACAGAGCTACAGCTTCCACCGGTGCCTTGGGAACACAACCGTTTCAGGAAGTTAATGGCGCTTGCAGGCTATTGGCTCAAGCTATTGGGAGCAGAGAGGGAGCCGAGTCACGAATTAATACTAATTCCCAACAAATTTCCGACTTTAACACAGCTACCTTACCTACAATGGCTAATTTTCTTAATAAGAAGGACTTTTTTGATAATAACACACACCCGGACGGCGAGGAGATGCATGTTGACGGTCCGGTGAGTACATTTACAGATAAACTGAATCTTTTTTACCGCAAGCTCTTCCGATGTAGAAAACTGCAACTGGAAGTGGCTTATCTCCAAGAATGTATTACTAAAAAAGTAATACCGAAATGGTTGTGCCAATGGCGTTATCCTGCTGGACTGGTTGACAATTCAGCATACCATCAGGAATTACTTGCTCTGTTTGATAAGGGGATTTAGAACAGCTTGAAAGTGGGATGTTGATTTTCTTAGATATAAAATATGATTATATAAGAATATTTACTAGTAATGAGGCCTATAAGTAAACTAGTAGTGAATAAAAAATGGAAAATGGATAGAGATGTTAAAGACTATTTTAATAAAAAGGCCTACCCCCTCCTCTTTTGGTCCACCATATTGTAACAAATGTTCAACATGACACTAATAGGGGAGAGTATGCCAATGGCACTGATGTGATCAATGACCAATAATCTGTACCTGTACGTAGGAGTGAACGGATTAGAAATAATGTTAATAATGTACAAGGAGATAACTAATACTGAAGGTGATCAGGGTTTTCAGAGGGTTGTGAACAGGCGGAACAACAACAACACCCGAGCCAACAACAGGAATTGGGTGCAAAGGAGAAATCGAAGGAATCAATGGAGGAGGTGATAGCACCAACATCTGAAGGACCAAGTGTCCTAATGTGCCAACAAGGGGACTTTAAAATATACAACTATACTGTCCTAGCAATAGACCAACCATTGATTGAATTTTTTTCTAAAGGTTTGTCATTTGTACCCGATAAAAGGGCTGACTTGGTTAAAACTGTTGTGGACCTTAAATTATTTGTACACAAGTTGAACTTTTAGTATGGGGAATACCCCCACACTTCTTAACACACAGAGAGTGTCTAGTATTTTTAACCCCCCATTATATTGCGTAGTGAACACATTTGAGAAGTTATGTGAAATAGATTTAAGGTCAAGATTAGACTCCCACAAACAGGTTAGAACTGAGAACTGTAATATTTCTAAAAGTGAATTAGACTTCATTTCCCTGCTGAATCAATGCAAAATTAGAGTTATGAAGCCGGACAAGGGTGGGGGGTCTTGTTTTTATGGACGAATACCAGTATGAAAATAAGATGCTTGACTATTTACAGTCTGAAGCATGTTTGGATGCTAGTTTAAATGAAGTCCATTTGGCATTTAAGAAAATCAGAGGTACTCTCAATGACTTGTTTCTAGAGGGTAGCATAGATATTGATACTTTTCCAATATCTATCCATGCCAGCTCCAAGGATTCCAACAATTTTTGGCTCCCCAAAATTGCACAAATGTTTGGTTGATCCTCCTTTTAGGCCTGTTGTAGATGGAAGAGGATCTATCACTTATGCATGTCAAAGTATGTGGACAGTATACTTAAACCCCTTATCCAGGATGAACCACAAATATGCAAGGACTCCTGGAGTTTTCTGGAGAATATTAACCAAGTAACTTACAAAGATTTTAGATTTCTGGTTATAGATGTTAAAGATCTATATACTGTTATTCCTCAGCAATTGGGTATAGAATGGGCCAGGAATTTTATGTTCTCTAAAAAAGCAGATAATGCACATATATACCTTGTTGAGACTTTGTTAGACAATCCTTTCCAACAACTATTTGGTTTTCAAAGGTCAGTTTTTTCTCAAAAAAAATGGAATAGCTATGGGGTCCCCTTGGAGAAGTAGTTTCACAAACAGTGTTATGGCATTTTGGGAACATAATATGCTGTTCAAGAACTATATGTTCCAAGAATATGTTGCTTGGTACACTAGGTACCAAAATGACGCGTTTCATTTGGAAAGGGCACACAAATCAGATACCTGCCTTTATAAGTAGCATTTCCCAGACGACTGATTTTCTTGAGTTTACATATACCATCAGAGTAGATGAAATAAATTTTCTTGATGTTAAGATCAGGAAAGATACAAATAACAGATTTAAATCAATGATTTATAGGAAACCTACACATTTGAATAGTCACCTTCATTTCTCTAGTTGCCACCCCTTTCATCAGAAAAGAGGGGTGGTGAAAGGGCAGTTTGTTAGAGCTGCCAGGATGATTTCAGAACTAGAAGGTTTTTTTTGAATGTGACAACATAAAAACAATGTTTTCTAATAGAGGATATCCAGAAACATGTATTATTGACATAATGAATGAAGTTAAGCTTAAGAGGGAATCTGGGTATTTTAGACCACTTCTTGGTGGAGGAGCCATGCAAAGGTTGGGTGAAGTTGACATGAATACTACTAACACTAGGAAGAATAAGTCTTCTAGTCTTGGCCTTCTTTTTACATACTGCATTGATCATAAAGTAATCAAAGACATTATTGTTAAGAATTGGGAGTTATTCTGGAAGATCATGCTTGGAGTAAAATAATTGGTTCGCAACCTAAATTCACTTATAGAAGAGGGCTGAACCTTAAGAATTTAGTTGAAATGAGTAAAACTAAGGCTAAAATAGTTGGCATGGGTAAATGTGGTATATGTCCACAATGTAAATTTATCATGCCATGTGATAAATTAAAAATTAATGGGAAAATATACCATCTGAATGGTAAATATAACTGCGAAACAAAAGGTGTTGTGTATGCAGCCCTGTGTGAGAATTGCCCCTCCTTCTACATAGGGAAAACCAAAAGGATGTGAAAAAAAAGAATTTATGAACATCTGTATGCCATGGGTAGGAGGGATGTAACCAACGGTCTTGCAAAACACATTGTAGTCTATCCAGATCATGCATTTTTATTCTTGGTCTTACATCAAGTACAGAATGATGTAAGGGGTGGCCCTTGGCAGTTGCTCCTAGAAGAACAAGAAGTGTTCTGGCAAATTAGGACATCTGCCCATCTCCCCCCGGGGTTGAATGAATACACCTCTATTAAATGTATTCTAAAGTTAAAAGCACTACGTAGGTAAACATCATACTGTATACACTGTCCTTAATTGTTAGTTTGTATATAGTGGCTGCTAGCCTACTCCTAAAAACTTTTTAAAAAAATGGTATTTTAAAACATAAACATACATATTTATATACATTTGTTTAATTTCCTTAATGCTAATCGGTCTATGTAATTTTTTTTTGAGTAATTTGCACTTTTATTGTTATAGCCAACTGCTTTATGAAGTTAGCAATGAGTATGAATTTGTATTTATATGTTATAAGTTATTATTTCAGGTATAACCATGCAATAATATATTTAATTCCTATTTCAAACATGCTTACATGTGGGGATTTATCTTTATGAGGATTGGAGTAGCTGTTTATCAATATATTTTTATATGTTTTACATGGTTTTTAGATGTGTTTTTTAAGTTTAAATTGGTCCTTTAATTGGATAATTGAATTACATTTCAATAATGATTGCCGTCATTTTGATGTTTATATGAATAGGAAGCTGTGTCTATTACTGTTTGTCTGAAGAAGGTTGGGTATTAACTCTTCCGAAAGTGCCAACGTTTAATAAATGGTCCATGTCGTGCTGTAATAAACAATTTCTCACTTTTGTTCTACAGCTCAAATCAAACAATTTACTCATTTTACCCTGTGTACTTTATATATTCATGTTCTACGTTTTCTTCTGTAATCCTATGTATTCATAGTTATATTGTAATGTTTCACTTTAATATATTAACCCTGCAATTTTCAAAATATAAAATAAATGTAAGCAAACTAAAACTAATATGGGATTTATAAGATCTAACCTACCTTTCTCTTTATCATTATATATAGTCTTGAACTCCAAACACCTATTGGTTAAAAAAACACAAAGAAAAGTTAAGCAAAGCTAGACATTCCACTGTGCGATACCTTAAACCTCTTATATCAGAGGCAACAAGGGGGTACATTCAAATCACCCTTTAAGGATATCAGGTGTTTCAGCTAAATGGCAATTCAGAATGTCCATGACTTTTTCTTTTAAGTCTATTTATTGACAATTTCAGGACAATAAAGCCAAAGACTTCTAGCTGTGGACATGCATGTTTCTGCCTTCTTATGGCATCATCAGCACAGCATAAGAGGATCCTCATTTTAACTGAGATTTTTTGATTTTCATAGGGCAAAAGAGTAGTATGAATTATGTAAAGTAATTTATGAACAAACATATTAAACATGATCTGTCTTCCATAAAAATATTCCAAATAATGAGTTTTAATAGGAGAAATAATATTGTCATAGTTAGGTCTTCTAAATTAGATTTTATTAAAATTCTTAAATATTTAAATTTCATCATTACTGTTTCCAAAGTTGAATAAATCTACTGCTTCCTTATTGGTTGTTGTATTCACTATTAGTGATTTAATTTCATTTAAGGATAAATCAGAGTCCAACTCAACATTTTTTTATTAATGTAATTAAAAAGATAGCCAAGATATTAATGTTAAGAGTAAAACTTCATGTGCAAACAGCAAGACTAAATTCTAGAGGTATGAACCCATTCCCTCCAGCAGAGTTATGGAAGGCTGCACTGTAACTTCCAATAGGTGAAACCTAAGCTTTTTGAGAGAATCAGATTATGTTGTTACATTTCAAATAAATGTTCATATATCCGGAACCATTGGGGTTACCAAAGAAATATAAATGGCAAACTCTTCAGCACAAAACTCTTTTTAATAGTGGTATTATTCTTTAAGTTCTAGGTCTTAAACTGGATTTTATAAGTCATAATAAACATAGTAACTATTAAGTTTGCAATATTATTTGTAAACTTACAATATCTCAGAAACCATTCAAGTTATACACAAATTTAATATTAATATTAGAAGCTCTTCCTTTTGTTCTTCTCTTCTTCCAATTAATTTCTATTAGTTGTGTCTTCTTTGGAATTCTGTAACACAAGAATCCATTACAATAAATATTAACTCATATCTTCTACCATTCCCAACATATTACCTCAACAGGCAATAACCTCAATAATTACCAAGCACAAAAGACTGAATACAGACATCAACCAGAGAACACATAGAAAAAATACCAGAAATAGTACCCTAGCCAAATGATAGTCACAACAAATTAACCAAACAAGTAGACAAAGTTAGACCAGACACAACCTTCCAAATACAAGGCTCTAACTAGACTTACCAAACTTTTTAACTTGCAACACTTTTCAAGCTGAACTGATTGATCTGTAAAAAATTACAACTTAAAACAATCCATACAGGAGGCGAACTCACCTTTCAATAATCTTAAAACTAACTCCCTAGAACTCTCTAGAGTAGAACCATAAATTGCTTAAAATACCATATCCAAGAAGAAAAGACCATTTTCCAGAAACAAACCATGGAGAACCATTAATAGCTATTAAAAAAGAAGCCAAAAAAAAGAAGCCTTAAACAAAAAAATGGTAGCCATGGACAGAAAAATAGCTTAGAACAAGGAAATCTAAGAAATCAATAATTCTGACAAGAAACATCAGAAACCCATCAACACAACCCCAAATTCAGCCACAGAATCACCAGGCTAGAAAACACAGTAAAAAAAACAAAAACAAACTACTTCCCCAGGAACTGTAAAAGACCTTCCCCCCCACTAAAACTTTTTTTCTTTCTCTAAACCTGAAACTCCCTTTGAACTGTTAAAACACAAAAACATCCAAACCCTAACCATCTAGCAAAAAAACAAATAACATCCACAAACAATGAAAGCCTATCTGCCTATACCCTTCCTCTTCACAAACAACTGTCACAAAAACTACCCTCTTCTAGCATCTACTTCTTCCATTCTTCTCTATTTCCTTCAAACCTGCTTCCAGAAACAAATTCCTTATCTTCTTACTTATAAAAAGATTCATCCAAGAGGGAACTATCCCTATCATCCTATAAATCAGAATCTCTTAAACAATCCCAAAATCCCAAGGAATAACTCCTCTAACTCTAACTCCCCTCCAACTCCCTCTCTTAACCCCTCTCAACATCAAAAATCTGGAAAAAAATCATCTTCAACATGTTCAATCACTTTCTCTCTCAATTGCCTCTCTAACACAATATAATTGCAACCTGTCATACCTATCAGCTAAACACTACCACTTTACCTTTCTTTTCTAACTAAGTAAAAATCACCAAAATACAAAAATCAAAACAACCACTAAACTTTCCAACATCTCTTCCACTTCTTTCATTCTTCTCTCCTACTCTCCATTCTTGAATCTCTCTCTTGTCACTCTCTTGTGACAAGCATTCATTTTAGTCTCTAATTTTTCTTATCTTAACCATTCTTAGCAGACAATAAGATCTAATATGGGATAACCATACTACCATATCTTTTCCACAGGAGCTCCATTCCATTTTCCAATCCATCCTGTTCTCTTTCTTTTTTCATCATCTTGTTTCCACTTCTTATCCACAATCCACCTGCATACAATATGCAGATGATTCTAGATTCCTGCTCCTCATCCCTATCCTCCCCTCTACTGAGCTGATCTCACTACCTTACTTTAATGCTGTAGAAAACTCTCCCTCTCTCTCTTTCTCCTATTAAAAAAAAAAACAAAACTCTTCCTCTTTCCCCCCCACCAGTCTCCTCCTCCTACATTTCCTTCTCTCTCTAATCCACTACTTATCATCTCTCTCTATCCAGCTACAACTACATAGGAAATACCATCGATAATAATCTCTCTTTCTCTCTTTTTGACAAGCACAGCAACAACAACATCAGGTTACATCACAGAAATTCCTGGTTCCATATATCAATAACACCTTTCCTAACCCCAACAACCAGAAAACAGACTGCACCATCTCTCTACCTCCCTAACTATACTATAAATTATGCCAAGATACTCTAAAACCAATACTAAAAACTAAAAACTTTTATATAACAATATAGCAATTTGCTCAAACCTATTTAAACCCCTTCCTCCCATAAACATTAAACAACCTAAAACAACTTCAGGCTGGCAAACCATTAAAAAAAACCACATTATTATTCCACCAAATTATACTTATACTATATACTATACAACCTGACTATACTATACTACAAACTACTAATCCACACTTAAATCTTAACTCTCTCTAGCTCAACTCTTAAACTCATGACAAAAACTCTACAAAGGCAAACAATACAAGGTGAAACCTTTTTTCAGGTATAACAGGTAGAACTTTCAATCTCTTACCTTGTGACAACTTGACCTTACACTTTTCCTTTTCACTTTTCACTTTTCAACAAGAAATTCAACACAATTGGCTTTGTTGTTCCTGCTGTACACCTGACTAACTGACCGTCTTCTCACTCTTTCATTTTTTCATCCCTTCACTTCTTTTCCTTTTATTTTTTTTTTTAAGTTTTTTCTGCACAATTATGTGATATTTTATTATCTATTTATTTTTATTTTGATTTGCTTTGCTTTGCTTGACACTCCACCTTTTTTGTTTTTTTTTTTTTCTAGTTATATCTTAGAATAATTTAATTATTTATATTTTTTTTGTTTTTTTCTTTTCTTAGCTGGAGCTTTTCTCCTCTCTTCCCTCTCTGCTGAAAATGGACATGTATCCAGCCAGACTAGCCCGGTCAACAAATGTAAAATAAAAATAAAATAAAATAAACATACTACTGACAGCATTTTGCTCATCCAGCTGAGCGCTTTCATATGAGGCTGTCTGTGCTACTTGGTTTTTAACATATTCAGAAAAATATTACATTACAATATTAATTAATATTATATGAACAATTAAGATCTCTTTAAACTACACTAGACAGAGGGCAACAATCAATGCAGCTTTGTTTGCCATTGTGTAAGCTTTAAGATGAAATCTTTGAATACTTTGTATGTAGCATAGTTTGGGAATTATTGATGCAAACATGAACAAAGAATAGTTGATGCCTAGAAGCATCAGTAGAATGTAACTGTAGAGGCACCTGAAGGGGTCTCTCAGCTGTAATGAGTTAAGATCTGGCCTAAGGGTCCCAGCTAATGGTTCCAACACCAGAGCAAATAACTGAGATAGCAGCATCCTTGTTTAGTGCCTTCCATGATATTTTTAAACGGATATAAAAATGGGACCATGTTTAACATGGACTACATTGTTAAGAGTACAGACTTTCAATTAAGTTAATAAAATCTTCAGGAAAACCAAAACCTTCAAGCACTATAAACAAATAATTTCATTCTACAGAAACAGACAATTAGTGTTAAAATATATTTAATAGTACCCAGAGTTTGTCTTCCAACTTACTAAATCTGAAAGATATAATTGAGTATTGCGACAAAAGATGGATATAAATAATTTCTAGTAAACATTTAAAAAGGAGAATGAACGATAATTAGAACAAGCTAATGGCGCCTTATCTGGTTTCAGTAAAGGATAAAATCAAAGAATCATTTCAAGAAGGTGGGATCCGATTAGATTGTTGTATTTCCAGGAAAAGTGTTTGTATAATATGAAAAAAAAATATGGAATGGTATTTGAACATTTACGAAATAGAAATTCTATCAATGCCAGGGGCTTTATTCAATTTAATTTTTTTTATAGTTGAATTTTAATTTCGGACATACTTATAGTCCTACAAAGATGATCCCCCTTTGTTTAGAAAGTTTTATTTGGGATCTTAGTTCGTAAAAACAGAATTTTGTTTTTATATTGGTAAAAAGATTAATTATTAGAATTTAGATTATTATTGCACACTAAATTTCTGAAGAATGTCTGAAATACAGGCACTTTACTATTTTTGAATACCTTATAAAAGTTGTATTTGATTACACTTTAAAATAAGTTTGGATCTCGTAATTAAGTAATTCATAGAGTAAGAATTAGGTTTATTTTTTTTCTATAGCAATATGTTTTATAAAGCAAAATTTGCTCCAAATTAGTTTCCAATTTTGAATTAATCCTTTGTTTTGTACTTCTAATAAATATTTATTACAATTATTTACTTTATTTTTATACAACACTACCATTTTCCCATATAGATATAGGACTCAAAACTATCACATAAAAATATTATCAGTTTCATCATCATGGATTCCTTAGTAAGCCACTCATGAAATTATTTTAATTCAGTCATGCAGGCTGATTCATAGGTTAGTACTAGGCTATCGGCCCTAGGGCCTATACAAGGCTAGCCATAATTCCCTGGATATTTCTTCCAACAATATTTACTTCCCTGGACCCCTGTCTAGCAGGTGACTGACATGATCCCAGGGGTGAATTTCCTTTCTCCCATCCAATCGTCAAGGTTCCTTTTGAAGAGGGCCAAGGAGGCTCTCTGCTTGACATGTATGGGCAGTCTATTCCAGAATATGAGGAGTCTCTGGGTCAGGAACCTATCCCTCCAGCATGTTTTGTTTATTGTGATGACAAGGTTTAGATCCCTGGAGTGTGTGGCTCTGAGGGATTTTACGTGGAGCATGTCCAACAGCTCAGGGTTTGACATGGCCTTGTATGTTAAGCAGAGATTGCCTCTGAGTAAACGATATGCCACAGAGTATAGCTGGAGTTTTTTTAGATGGTCAGCATAGGCCATCTACTTTAGGCCTGTGATTCTTTTAGTGAGGTATTTCTGTGGCCTTTCCAGTTGTTGCAGATGTCTTGTGAGGTACATACCAAATAGGGCATTGTACTCTATAATGCGTCTAATGAGGGATGAGTACAGTGGGACAATGACCTTTTTTATGAATGAAAAGCCCTTAGTGAGGAGGTGTGCCACATAGGATTTCCTGACTGTTGTGGTGATGTGGTTGTCAAAGGTGATACCACTGTCCGCCTGAGTCCCTAAGTCTCTCATCACACTTTTGGTGTTTAGTGTACTGCCAGCTATGTGGTAATTCATGGGTACATGATTTTTCCCAAAGGGGATAACTACACATTTCTTGGTATTCTATTTATTACTAGAGCAGATGAATTAATGAATAAGTTAAGCTTTAGGGCAAAATATGATTTTGAAGTTACTAACTTTCATTAAAGTTACTAACTTTCATTAATAGAATTTTTGTTTCACATGCCATATCAGTTCTTGAATTCATCCCAAATACATGAATGGAGAATATATATAGATCTTAAAGAATTAAGAGACAAACCATTTAAGAGAGCTTTTACTAAAGCTGAAGTTTTTGGGGCTTCAGCACTTGAATCATTTTTGTCATAAAGACAATCCCCATGAATTAAGCTTCCTTTCATATAGCATATATATCAACATTTTTTTTTTTTTTTTTGGTTTTCATGGCACTCATACCTGAGATTGAATATATATATATTATCAAGAATATAAATCCTATTTTGATAATAAATTATTGCCATTATAAAGATGACATGCTTATAATTACATCGAGCTTTTAGCATTACCGAATTTTACTTTGATAAAATAGCAATACCTCTTCTAGGAGTGAAAGAAGAAGGAGCTAAAGCAACTAATATTTTAAACTAAAATACGTGTTTGCAAAAAGACAGAGATTAAGATCACAGTGGTAAAAGCTGACTAAAAGAAAAACTCCAGTTGTTAATTCCTGTTTTGGCAGCAGCTAATTACTAGAATGAAGCAATACTTGTTAAAGTCTGACACTAAAGGAATTTACAAATAATGTAACTTCTTTCAATCTAATAACATGAAAAACATAAAACCCAAAGATACCATGTCTCCTAGTTTAATTAGAAAAAAAAGCAATTTAACTCACCCTCTTAAAACTACAAACAAAATCAAAATGCACCAGATAATTAATGAAAAGCGCAAGATTCATGCCCACAACGGGCAATTACTTATTCATAGTAATACCTTATTGAGAAGATTAGCTCATTTATATAATGGAAGCCCCCTCACAAAATTGTTCTGCCAATTTCAGAAAACTATATATAGATTTGAAAATATTAATTTGTAGTAACACATACTAAATTAGTCCAATTAAAATTGATGAAAGAAGATGGTATAGCATAAAATGTTACCTCTAGTGAAACCCTAATATATATAATTTTCATAAAACACTTAAATACTACCAGCTTCCAATGTCAAAAATATTTTTATCTTCTTTTTCTTTATAAAGTGCATCATATTCTGATGTGATCTTTTATGTCTAACCTTCTCAGACTTTCATTCAAAAACAATAAAAATTTTTCTCTTGAATTAAAAGCTTATGAAAATCATAGCCTAGTTCATTTTTCTTGGTTTTGTATAAATTGTTACACATTCTAAAACTGAATTATATTCCTCTAAATTAATTTTCCTTGATTATTTTTTCTTTTAACAATTCTAACTTCTTTATACCCCATACTCAAAAGAAAGGGAAATATATTTATTCCCTTTCCTTCAAGCTGGTGCAACCTTAGTAGCATATCTATGGATTGCGAGTGTGGCTCAGACCCTCCACACACACACACACACACACACACACACACACACACACACACACACACACACACACACACAGGGTACAGGGGCCACAGACCTCTACATGAACTATTTGCAGCACTACTATATTTAGTATAGCACTACTATATTTAGTATAATGTGCCACGATAATCTAAGTGTTGAAATGAAAAGAAGATCATGGGCCATACACTACACTTTGATGTAACATCAACATCATCATCAGGCTGTTCCCATTAGGGGTCACCACCCCGGATCATCAGTTTCCATTTCTTTTTGTCCTCTGCATCTTGCTCTCACACACCAACCACCTGCATGTCCTCTCTCACCACATCCATAAAACCTCATCTTAGGCCTTCCTCTTCTCATCTTACCTGGCAGCTCCATCCTTGGCATCCTTTTCCCAATATACCCAGCATTCCTCTTCAGCACATGTCCAAACCAACGCAATCTCGCCTCTCTTGCGTTGTCTATAAAGTGTCCAACCTGAGCTGACCCTCTAATATACTGATTCCTATCCATCCTAGTCACAACCAGTGCAAATCATCTTTAACTCTGCCACATCCAGCTCTGACTCCTGTCTTTTTTGTCAATGCCACCGTATCCAACCCATATAACATAGCTGGTCTCACTACCCTCTTGTAGGCCTTCCCTTTCACTCGTACTGGTACCAGTCTGTTACAAAACACTCCTGCCACTCTTCTCCACCCATTCCACCCTGCATGTACTCTCTTCACCTCTCTTCCACATTCACCATCAACTCTGAACTGTTGATCCCAAGTACTTAAATTCATCTACATTTACCAACTCTACTCTACTCCCTGCATCCTCACAATTCCTCTACCCTTCCTTTCATTTACACACATATATTCTGTTTTAGCCCTGCTGACCTTCATTCCTCTCCTCTCTAAAGCATATCTCTACCTCTCCAGGGTCTCCTCAACCTGGTCCCTACTCTCACTACAGATTACAATGTCATCTGCAAACATCATAGTCCGCAGGGCCTCCTGTTTGATCTCATCCGTCAACCTGTCCATCACCACTGCAAATAAGAAAGGGCTCAGAGCTGATCCTCAATGTAATCCCACCTCCACCTTAAACGTATCTGTCACTCCCACCGCAGTCCTCACCAATGTCACACTACCCTCATACATATCCTGTACCACTCTTACATCTTATCTGCCATTCCCAACCTCATACAATACCACAACTCCTCTCTAGGCACCCTGTCATATGCTTTCTCCAAGTCCACAAAGACAATGCAACTCCTTCTGACCTTCTCTGTATTTCTCCAGCAACACTCTCAGAGAAAATATGGCATCTGTAGTGCTCTTTCCTGGCATGAAACCATACTGCTGATCACTAATCATCACCTCCCTTCTTAACCTAGCTTCCACTACTCTTTCCCATAACTTCAAGCTGTGACTGATCAGTTTTATCCCTCTGTAGTTACTGCAGCTCTGCACATCACCCTTATTCTTAAAGATAGGTACCAAAACACTTTCTCCACTACTCAAGCATCCTCTGACTTTCCAAAATTTCATTAAACAATGTGGTTAAAAATCCCACTGCCATTTCTCCTAAGCACCTCCATGCTTCCACTGGTATGTCATCTAGGCCAACAGCCTTTCCATTCTTCATCCTCTTCATAGCTGTCCTTACTTCCTCCTTGCTAATTTGTTTCACTTCCTGATTCACTATCCCCACATCATCCAACCTTCTCTCTCATTCATCAGCCCCTCAAAGTACTCTTTCCATCTACTCAACACACTCTCCTCACTTGCGAGTACATTTCCCTCACTATCCTTTATCACCTTACCTGCTGCACATCTTTCCCAGCTGTCCCTCTGTCTAGCCAATCAGTACAGTTTTTTTTCTCCCTCTTTAGTGTCCAATCTCTCATACAACTCTCCATATGCCGTATGCTTCACCACCCCTCCCTTTGCCATGCGCCTCATCTCCTTATACTCATGTCTACTTTCTTCATCTCTTTGACAATCCCACTTCTTCGCACACTCTCCTGTACTTCCTCATTCCACCACCAGGTCTTCTTGTCCTCCTTCCTCTGTCCAGATGTCACATCAAGCACCTTTCTAGCAGTCTCCCTTACTAGCTCTGCTGTAGTTACCCAGCTATTCGGTAACTCTTCACTGCCTCCCAGTGCCTGTTTTAACTCTTCCCTGAACTCCACCTCACAATCACCCTTTAACTTCCACCATTTAATCCTTGGCATGGCTTTCACACTCCTCCTCCTCTTCTTGATCACCAACATCATCCTACAGACCACCATTCTATGCTGCTTAACTACTTTCCCCTGTCTTTACAGTCTCCAATCTCCTTCAGACTAGCCCTCCTACACAGGATATAATCCACCTGTGTGCATCTTCCTCCATTCTTGTACATCACCCTATGGCTCCTCCCTCTTCTTAAAATTACATATTCACCACAGCCATGTCCATCATTTTCACAAAATCCACAATCTGACCTTCTGTATTACTCTCCTTAACACCATACCTACCCATCACTTCCTCATCTCCTCTGTTCACTTCACCAACATGCCCATTGAAGTCCGCTCCAATCACTAGTCTCTCACCCTTGGGTACACTCATCACCTCTTCATCCAACTCACTCCAAAATTTTTCTCTCATCCATCACACACCCAACTTATGGAGCATGTGCACTAACAACATTCATCATTACACCATCAATTTCAAGCTTCATAAACATCACTATCAGACAGTCTCTTCATCTCCAAAACACTCTTGGCATACTGTTCCTTTAGGATAACCCCTACCCTATTTCTCCTGCCATCCACACTACAATAGAATAATTTGAACCCGCCTCCTATACACCTGGCCTTACTTCCCTTCCATCTGGTCTCTTGCACCACAGTATTAATCAACCTTCTCTCCATCATATCAGCTAGCTCTCTCCCTATACCAGTCATACCACCAACATTCAAAACTACACTTTGATATAACAAATGTCCTAAAAAGGATCATGTGGTACAAGTGTGTAAATAGGAATATAGCAAACTTAAAATACATAAAAAGACCGGTATGCATGTGATATGCTGTAGCACTAGCATGCCTGAGTCTGAACCCAACAGGACAAAGAATACGAAGTTCAAAAAAATTCAGTGTATAGATCAAACAATGTAAGGTATTCATCCAATTATCTGTCTTGTTGAAGACCTTTTGATCAAAGCTGTTGCATTTGATGGTCTTCAATGAAGATATTTATAAATTCCTGGAGTAAGGAATATTAACTAGGGTGTGGCAATATAGGATGAGGTGCTTTGATTATAAATGTAAGGCACTTTCTTGGAATTCTATTTGACGTGCAAGTCCTAACTGGCTTTGATTATAGAGTCAGTGAAGGTAATGAACCACATCCATAATGTTATGTTAAACAGGCATGTTAAGCTTTGGATTACTTCAGAGGGATCAGTAACTAAACTAAGAATATGACTGTTACTGAGGCAGTGGTGCTTTTTATTGGGTGGCGCAGTGGTGCAGCGGTTAATGCTGTCGCCTCACAGCAAGAGGTTCTCCGGCTCGATTCTCGGCTGGGGTGCCTTCTGTGTGGAGTTTGCATGTTCTCCCTGCGTTTGCGTGGGTTTTCTCCGGGTACTCCGGTTTCCTCCCACATTCTAAAAAAACATGCTTTTGGAGCATTTCTCCCTGGGCCTCCGCTGAAAACAGGATCTGTGGAACCTAGTCAGACTTTCCCAGTCAACAAATGTTAAATAAAAATAAATAAATAAATAAAATAAATAAAATTATTTCAAATACTGTTTATAATGAGCTAGTTTGTAGTCGAGTTTATTTCCTAACCATTCTTATAAGCTGAATATAAAGCAATATTACCAAGTCAAGAAAGCCGAATGAATAATGATGCACATCAAATTAAAATCTGAAATGAACAAGGAAATAAGAACATAAACCAAGGCAAATAAAATGTGAACAGCAAAAGTTACTTTCAATGCAGTTAAGAAAAAAACTGTTTTGGACTTTTTTGTCTCATCAAGAAACAGCTGACCATCTTGTTCTCAGCAGCAATGCTAATCTCATATGCAAGCTTGTTGCTTTCCAAACAAGTCCTGCACATCACATATAAATAAATAATTCAGTAGCACAGGAGAAGAACTCAAATCAGGCTTACGTGGCATTCCTGGTTTGGTGAAATTCCGAAGGAAATAGAGGAGACCCATAAACAAGGCCTGAAGGCTAAATATTAAGCACCTTCTTTCAAACTAAATATATACAGAAAAAATACAATTTTTTGTACCAGCTCAGCAAGACGCAGACAACTAGATCATCAGGTGCTACCAAAGTGCCACAGCAACAAAAAACAGAAATGACTGTTGCATTTCCAAATAAAAACAACCGAGATCCACACTGACCATATCTATAAAAAAACAAACAAAAAATCCAAACAAAAAGTCGAGGTTGAAGTAGTAACTACTATAAAAGAAAGTCATGACAGGCTTGGTAGCAAAAATAGCCAGATAAAGTGAACTTTGTTAAACACACCTTTAGGCAGCCGTTCACCATCATGTTTGGACTAAAAATCATTCCCCAATCAGTGGACGTTCACATGTACCAGTGAAAATTAAATATATTGGTAAAGTCAGAAATGGTTGAGAAACTTGCTTTTAAAAGTATGGTCAGAATAGGTATGCCAGGGAAATGCAAGCTCTAAATTTGTTTTATCTGCCTGACTATTGCTGATCTTTGTCTGCATTTGATTTTGGACTGGAGCTATGCATTTAAGTTTGGCTACTTCTCGTTTTTTTAGCTTTACTGTTCTATTGCATTTTGTTTTAGTTTTTTGTTCTTTTTGGAGTTTTAAGAGGTCTTGACTAGGCTCAGTGAGTGAAGAATGTTTTGCAGACTTTGAATAAAATCCAGCTAATTAGTTGGAGAACTGATAAATATTATCCTCATTTATCTACAAGTATTTCATAGAATATTTAGCTATAGTGGTCTGACATTTTCTGCCCGACTATTGCTCATCTCTGTCTGCATTTGATTTTTCCTACCCATCCACCCTGCTCTTGTTGTGCTTTTAAACTTGGAGGCATTTGAGTTTTTACACTCCTCCCAGTCTCCTTTCTTCAGCTCATTCTACTGATCACTGAGAATCAGCTGGGAAGACCCCCTCCCCCATCACTTAAACTTAAAATTATCTTCAGTTTCCTACCTTCCCACTTAAAAAAAAATCACTTCATTCAGCTTCTTTTACTGTATTGGTGGTTATTCCTGCTTTACTTAGCTTTTTGCTGCATGTTCTTAAATTGTTCAGTTACATTTAATCTGAGCATTTATTATAACTTTGTTAGTTTCATGCAACAGTTATTCTAATTCTTTTAGTTATGATTTAAGCACTTGGGCTCCAAACTAGTTACCTTACATTAGGAAGGTTTGTGATCTACATTCTTGTGACATGAGAGACATCTTACACCTTTCTGAGTGGTGAATCACTGGTTGAATGCTTACAGTATCTGCTATTCTAAGAGGTTCTTTGTTTCAGTATAATTACTCAGGCTACAAACCAGTTAATTTACAGCAGGAGAGGATAGCCTTGTGAATCTCCTGCATATTTGTAAGTCAAACAGTACCATAAATACAAGGTCTAGGGACCTAAATTTTGTCTATGACCTAAACAGAACATGCTGAAGAGACAGATATGGATCCAACAGACTGCCCCCCTAGAACAGGTTTCCTATCCATGTGAAGCTGTGTTCATCTATTACACAATTAAAGTGCATATAACCAGTGGATGGGGAATAGGAATTTACACCAGGCCTGGCACCAATATCCTGTATGTACAGACGTAGCATATAAATGCCTGTCCCTCAATGCCCCGTTGGGATAAAGGACATCATTATTCAGGAAAAACTTGGCTAGGATTAGAACGCCACCACCACCCCAGGGCATTAGCCTTGTAATAGTCTATGAATCTTTGAATGTAGTCAAGGAAAAGTACTGCCCACTGGTACTCAGACTTAGAAAATGGAAACTAGAAGTTGATTTGTGTACTACTTTGGGTTTGTACACAACTGGAGAAAGTAGTACTTGCAAAACCTTCACCAAGAAGCAAAACATAATTTTTTTCCTCCCTTTTGCATGTCATGCAGTTGAACAGTTACTTGGCTGTGCCATTTATTCTTTTACTATTCTTACTACTATCATCCAGTGCTGGGATTGCATTAGTGGCAGATTGGGTAGGGGAGAAGGAGTAGAGCAGCAGACTGTATCAAATGCACAGTCTGGCATGCCAAGGGACTTTTTATTTTTTTGCATGCCCTGAGTGAAACTACTGATTTTATGCATAGTACTGCATATAGTGTTAGCATTTTAGAATTTAAGTGAGCTGGAGCTAAAAGCAAAGCAATCAGCTGTATGATAATGCACCACCCGCATCACTGCAGATATATGATCTCAAACAGAACCCCCTCCCTCCCGGAGACAGTGAGCCAGCAAGGACACTCCTTCTTCCCACTTTTCCATTAACATTGGAGCCATTAGTTGTACTCAGGTCAGCAGGGTCCTAGTCACATCTCTCCATATCTCTATGCCAAAGAACAACAAACACAATAGTTAATTGGAAATTTCTTGACAGTAGCTTTGTAAGCAGGAGGAAAAAAACTGTACATTATGTCATAAAACAAAACTGAGCTCTTCAGTATGATTATCTCATCTCTAAAAATATATTCCTATTAAGACTGAACACACTATGTAAGTAACTAATGGAGAACAGGAGATATACAAGTCTCACATTTTTTAAAATGGAAGTCACATCTAAAGCTACAAAAATATTTTCAAAATGTAGTAAAAACCACCATGATGGAGCTTAAGAATGAAGTTATGCAAAAGTCTGCGGAATACATCTCTCAACCAGTAGACATTGAAAATAGATACAAAGACTACTGAAAAAATAAAAGTGCATCCAGTCAAAAACTGGACATCTAGTTAGAATAAAATAACAGAACATAACTATTCCCACTTCCAGTGGATTGTGGGATACTATTCAAACAAAAGTTTAACAAAACTGTGTGACAAAAATAAAAGCATATAATCAAGGATACACTGTAAAATCTGTACACACTAATGAGTGACATTAGAAAATACGACATCACAAAAAAAGATTGTGGGTTCTTTTTCTTTAAATTATTGGTACCATCAGTATATTGGTCATGTTGTCTGGTTTCATGTGTACTAAACTGTTTGAAAATTTTGTGTGATAGTACCTTCAGAATAGGTAGAGTTGAAACATCTGCGATTAAAACTTGTAAACACACCCAGAGGTTAATTACGTCCTAGTATTTTTCAGTACAATATCAAGATGGGCAAGAACAGGAATGATAAAGCTAGGCCTGCTCATTAATATGGGGAAGGCTAAAGTTGGTGGTGTGTTTCTGTCCCAGGACACATGCTCCAAATGTAATCATCAGTAGAGACAAGGTAGTGCCTGCCTATGGGGGCACTGATGCTGTTGAGGGTATTATCCCTTATGGAAATGGATTAAATTCCCTTGTCCCACTCCACTGCATGGCCACCAATTAGGTGGTTTCAGACATGTGCAAGAGATGGTGGCTTACTGGTAAGTACAATGGAAGAGAAAAGATATGTTAAAAACATTTATTGCAATTCTAATAACAAAAGTAAAAGTAGCATACATGGGGACAAAGCTCGGGATAATGGAAGTGACCGCATGAGTCTGTTGCTCTGGAACCTTTGGGAAATGAAGTTCTTAAAACAAATGTAAATGCATGCCTTCTGAAGTTCTAGTCATTAAGTTTTTAGTGGCTAAATACTTCCTTTCTAGGAAATCGCAGATGAGGCAGCTTCTTTTGTCAAGCATGAAATCAGAAAAGAGCCCACCCAGCAGTGCTTGCCACGTGGTTTCCCCTGTGTGAAGGGCCCCTCTGCAAAGCTCTGGGACAAGATGCAGTGCCAAGTACTGGGGGATTCCCACTTCATTGGGTGCAGCACCGGTGAAAATACTGTGGATATTAAAATGTGGGTGACAAAAAAAAAAAAAACATCCTTTTTGAAATCCACCATTGCCAGGCAGCCCATACAGCTAGCGGAGCTACAATCTTACTCCATGGAATGTCATTTATTAGATTTCATCGTGACAAGTTGAACAGGAGCCACAGAAACAACCAGAGGTTAGCAGACCTTAAAGAAAGACTTGACAAGAGTAATCCAATTGAGTTTCTGTGATCAATACTTATGAATGCCTGTGTAACAGAGTCTAAAACATTTAGGATTTTTGATTTGGAAGTGTTTGAACAGGTATTTTTATACTGCAAACAGACTGCAAAGAATTGTTACTCGGGTAGATGGCAAACCGTAGTGTGATGGGAAGAAAGTGGTTATTGGCAACATATTTTTTGGCAGACTTTAAAAAATGGGAACTGTGGAAACAATACATGCAAAATAATGTTTTTGAGGAGGAATGGGGTTTAAAGGAAGGCAAGAATTGAATGAGCTTTGTAATGTTTGATTAACAATGACTTTACAGAATATTATATGTGATGCAAGATGTTTGCAACTGAAAATTTCAATATGGATGGATTCATTTGCATGAATGTATAATTGCCTAGATCATAAATTATAGGTCAATACCTTTTTTTTTTTTTTTTTTTTTTTTTTTTTTTATGAAAAAATTATAAGTATGAATGCCCTTCATTTATTAAAGGACATAGCCACTGAGCAGACTCACTTATCATAAAACATTCTATCAAAGTCTCATCAACCCTCCCCCCAAGCAATTGATGACATTGCAAGTTCTTCAAAACACACTTCAAGCTGAAATTGTTCCAAAAGTAATATCAAGGATGTCAAGAAATACTTCAAGTCAGGGAGCCAAGCACCAACCATCACCATGCACTACACTCCATACAGTCCCCGATAAGTGTGCCTAGTTCCCTTAATAGTGACCTAAGCAGTCTTTTTCTACTTTGCTCCCACTACTTGCTTATCAGCCCACCTCCCAGCCAATTGTCTAAGTCCCACCCTTCAAAAAGGCTTGACCAAGAGGGGCCATCACTGAGGCAGCAATAAGGTGTGGTTCATGTTTCTTCCTGGTTAGTCTAAACATTCCTATGCACACTTGGCTTAGCAGGAGGGAAGAGGACATCCAATGGGCTGTTTGAGAAGGATGCCCCCTCACCTGCACAAGGGGCATTACCTCCTGTGCTGCTTTGCCCCCTCACCTGCACAAGGGGCATTACCTCCTGTGCTGCTTTGCCCCCTCACCTGCACAAGGAGCATTACTTCCTATACAGCTTTGCAGCTTTGCCCCCTCACCTGCACAAGGGGCATTACTTCCTATGCAGCTTTGCCCCCTCACCTGCACAAGGGGCATTACTTCCTATGCAGCTTTGCCCCAATCCTGAAGTATGGCAGGTGTTTTTCTGGTACCAACTGTATAACAGAGTGCATGTGCTGCATCTTCAAGAAATATATCAAGGACTGAACATGGACATACAAGTAGCAGGCACATGCTATACACAGTGCCATGAGTGCAGCCAGAGAGGGGGCATGTATGAATGCAATAGCTAGTTTGTATACAAGTTACCCAAAGTCAGTAAGCTTCTATCGTGATGTGTTTGTTCATAATAAAACTGCTTGAAAAGAACCCACGAAGACTTGTCTATTGTATCCTGACTAGACGAGCAACATGGTGTCAGAACTGGGATTGCAGAGATTGATATTTGGAGCCACAAGGTGCAGAGATGACAGTGAATGTAAACTAAGAGAAACAAGCATGAAACAGAGCCAGAAAAAAAAAAACGAAGGTAATGAAAACTTGCACAAACAGCTTATTTTATAAAAAAGATAAAACAGAGCATTGCAAGGGCATAAACTGCATTATTAAACAAGTGGCAGGCACTAAAGGTTTATTAGCTAAGCAAAATATTAAAGATATTTGATGAAACTATTTAAGCAAAACGAGTATGTTTAAAGCAAAACAAGTGTGTCGGAGGCAAAACAGGCATGTTTAGAGTAAAACAAGCACAAGAAAAGTACAATGGGCATGGAAAGTAAACAAGCAAAACAAATATAATAAGGGCAAAAAGGGCAGATTAAGCATAAATAAAGCAAGATGACTACATGTTTTTTGGCAAAGTGTGTTTTGACAAAACTAGCTATGCCCTTGATACAATACGAAGTCAGAGAGTTATATGAAGTATCTCAAAGTGTGTAAAAGTGCTTATAGTGTGCGCTTATTACTGTGTATGTATTCTGAAGAGTTTGTGTGCAAAGTGCAATTATTTCATGAAGTACAGTCAAAGTATAGCCATTTCAAAACGTTTCTTGTGCTGGGTGTGTTTATTCGCAAAGTGCCACCATTACAGAGTGTTTCTTGCACTGTAAAGAATTATTATGGGGAAATTTCAGTGTGCAATGTACTGTTTATTCACAAAGTACAATTACTTTGAAATGTTTCTGAGTCACAGCTTCTTCTGCCCAGTTTATTCGCACCATGCAGTTATTTGAAATGTTTCTTAAAATGATAATAAAATTAACTTTAATAGTATGGAAATTTCAACAGTATTACAGTGCCTGAGAGAGACTTATTTCACAAAGTTCAGTTATTCAGAGGCTTGTTGGGCTACTGGGAAAAGTTACAAATACTGGCATATGTCTGTATGTGTTCATGCATACTTGCAAAACCCTTCACTGGCATGTGTTAATATGGCAGACGGATTTCGAAAGCCCTTATCACTTGTATTTGATCAGAATACTGCAGAGAATTGGAGAATATTTAAGCAAGAGTATGATATTTTTATACAAGCAGCTTATTCTGACAAAGATGCATGCATCAGGGCATTCATTTTACTAAACCTAGCTAGGTCAGAGGCCATTGAAAAAGAGCATTAATTTGTGTATGCACCAGCAGTATAGGAGGGGAGAAGGTGAAAATTTGTCATATTGTTGTACAGGCTGTATCAAGGGAAGACTTCAGAGTGTTTGAATTGCAAATTTAGGGAAATGTGTAACCCCCAGACAAATATTACATTAGAGAGGCATTTACCCAACAGATCAGAAACCAGGGGAAACTTTTGCAGCTTATATTACTGACCTGAGAAACAAAGCTAAAATATATCGGGCTGGTGACTTAAAAGAGGAGTTAATAAATGTGTGGTATTAATAGTGCTGCTGTGAGAAATATTTTGCTTTGTGACAGTGATTTAACTTTGAGTAAAGCCACAGAGATTTGTCAGCACCATGAAGTTACAAAAAGAAAACACAAGTATGCTTGCAAGTGACAACAGCATGGTTTCATCAGGCTCCAGAATAAATGCAGATGGCATGCAACATATGGCAAACAGAAGGCGGCCTAAGCACATGGCAGTTACAGCCCCTGCTGACTCACCAGGGAAATCAAGCAATTTTCCAGCAAGTTCTAAGAAAGGAACATGCTCAGTACAGTACTGACGTGAATCAGCAAAACACAAGTCCAGCTTTATTAATTGTCGCAGTTGTGGTGCCAATCAGTAGTCTTAAAAGAGAGAGAGAAATGCTTAGCATTTGGTCAGCAATGTCACAAGTGTAAAATATGGAACTATTTTCAAAAATTTTGCAAATCAACTAAACCCCATGCAGTTGTAAAGAAGGGTCACTCAAAAATTGATCAAGTAAACTGCAATTCTACTTTCTATGTAGCTGGTGTATCAGTAATTGGTAAAAGAGTTGATGCAGTGAATTGGTTGGCAAAGAGCAAATGTCACAAGTGTAAAATATGGAACTATTTTCAAAAATTTTGCAAATCAACTAAACCCCATGCAGTTGTAAAGAAGGGTCACTCAAAAATTGATCAAGTAAACTGCAATTCTACTTTCTATGTAGCTGGTGTATCAGTAATTGGTAAAAGAGTTGATGCAGTGAATTTGTTGGCAAAGAGCAAAGTGTTTTGTACTGTCCAGATCAATGGTAAATCCACCGAGCTTAAAGTAGACACTGGTTCAAAGTGTAATGTTATATCAGCAGACATGTTTGCTAAAGTGAGAAATAATGAACAACTCAATGTGGCCAGTAGAGGGAAACTTGTTGCTTATACAGGTGAAGAATTTCAGACCAAAGGCTCTGTAATACTTTCATGTTATTTGGCTAAGAATTGTTACAGCTTTTATTCTATGTAGTTTAAAGACCCGTGCAGTCATTATTTGGTCTCAGAGACAGTACGAGAATAAATCCACTTTTTTTTTTTACCAAAGAAGTTCATCATATATGTGCATATCCTAGTTCCAATTTTTCTGAAGCCATTTTCTCAGAGTATGCGGATGTTTGATGACAAGTTGGGCAAACTTCCAGTTGTGTATTCCATGAAGTTAAACCCAAAGGTCACTCCCGTAATCATACCAGCAAGAAAAATTTTGATAGCTATGCAGGATAAAGTCAAAGCTTAGCTGGATAAAATGGTACAGCAAGGTGTAATTTGTCCAGTTACAGAACCAACTAAATTAGTGTTGTCCATGGTAGCAGCTCACAAAAAAGGCTCAGATGAAATCAGAATATGTATTGACCCAAGAGATCTGAATAAAGCATTGAAGAGACAGCATCATCCAATGCGTACAATCGAACAGATCACAAGTCTGATACCAAATGCCACATTTTTTTCTGTCTTGGATGCAAAAAGTTCATTTTGGCTGGTGATGCTTGATCACAAATCCTCATTATGGACCACTTTCAGTACCTCATTTGGCAGATACAGATTCCCAAGGATGCCATTTGGAATAAATTCTGCAAATGAAGTCTTCCAGTGTGCAATGGAGCAATTTTTTTCAAGTAACCCTTGTGCCATAATAGATTTATTGGTTGGAGACAATAGTGAAGCAGACATGACAGAAACCTAGAGAGTTCTAGACAAAGCATGTGAAGTGAAATTAAAGCTCAAGCCTCTGAAGAAGTGTACATTCAGACTACCAGAAGTCATATGTAGGTCATTTATTTAACAGCACTGGCTTGACACCAGACCCGACCAAACAAGCAACTATTCTTAGGATGTCAGTGCCAGCATGCTCTACAGCATTTCCTAGGATTGGTCAACTCTTTAGGCAAGTTTATACACGACTTCAGTGAGTTGACAGCACCTTTAAGAGAGCTGTTGAGCAAAAATGTCACATGGTCTTGGTTAGAACAGCACCAGAAGGCATTTGAAGACCTTAAACAGAAAATTGCCACCCCACCTATATTAAGATACTATGATGTCAATAAACCAGTCACTCTTTCCTATGATGTTTCAGAATTCGGTCTTGGTACAGCAGTTATTCTTTAAGAAGGCAGAACAGGAGACTATGCATCTAGAACATTTACCAAACTGAAATGCAGTATGATCAAATTGTGACAGAGTATGCATGTTCAAAGTTTCATGATTATATCTATAGTCGAGCTATTCTGATTGAAGATTCAAGGTGAAACAGTCAAGGGTGAAGTGCCTCTGAAGAACAAGTACCAATATCGTAAATAAACACAAGAGGCAACACCATGACTATCAAAGCAGACCATTTATTGAACAACAACATATAAAAATAAAAACTAGTGAGCGCTTTCACGTTCAACCGAGCACTTCTTCAGACTGAAGAAGTGTTCAGTTGAACGTGAAAGCGCTCACTAGTGCTTTTATTTTTATCTGTTGTTATTTAATAAATAGTCAACTTTGATAGTCATGGTGATGCCTCTCGTATTTATTTACTTATTCAGATTGAAACTGATCACCAGCCTACCATGCTAAAGAAGCCTATGTATTCAGCTCCAGCGAGATTACAAAGAGGGATGCTCAAATTGCAAAAGTACAACTTCAAAGTGGTCTATACAAAAGGCAAACTTCTTTATACCTTATCCAGATCAGCCAGAAATACCACGGAACAGCTTGACACAGAAAAGCTTGACTTTGACATGATGGCAGTGCGTAATTTCTCTACCATGAGACTTGATGAGCTAAGAGATTATACAAAGACTGATCAAATTTTGCAAAAGCTCAACCACTATATTGATGTCGGATGGCCGTCAGAGCAATCTAGTGTACCACCTGAAGTGCAACCCTACTTTCCTTACATAGATGAGATGTTAATGGAAGATAGCATTATTTTCAAAGGTTCCTGCTTCCTTACAACATGAATATATCCAGATTTTGCACCATGGTCACCCAGGTCTCACATCTACTAAGAGAAGGGCGAGAAGAACTAGTATTCTGGCCTTCATTACTGAAAGACATTGATAAAAGTACTTTCTTCTTGTTCAGTATGCAATAGTACTAAACCCCATTTACAAAGAGAACCACTTCAGCTAAGTCAAGTTCCTGAATTACCTTGGTCAACAGTAGCCACTGATATATTCAAGTGGGACAATCAGCATTACTTAGTATTGGTGGACTCTTGTTTGAACTGGTTTGTGACTGATCTACTACTACCTAATCTAACATCTGCTTTGTTATTACCAAGTTAAAATGTCATTTCTCAGTCCATGGTAGTCCACACAAAGTTATTTCTGACAATGGTACTCAATTTACTAGTAAGTTATTTCTGAAATTTACAAGAGAATGGGACTTTGTACATGTTACTAGCAGTCCTAAATATCCACAGTCAAATGGTCTAGCTGAGCGTTTAGTGCAGAGTGCAAAGCAATTACTTGAAAAGTCAAAGCGTGATAATACCGATGTCTTTTTGAATTTACTTAAATCTCAGAAACATGCCCCATGATGATATACTTGGCTTGCCTGCTCAATTATTCAAGAAGCATTCTTTTCCATAAGTCCAGTTATGATAAAAAAATCGAGCAGATTTCTTCATCCATTCAAATGAGAGACAGTGAAGCTACAAACATCAAAAGAAGTAAAGACAGTGAAGCTACAAACATCAAAAGAAGTAAAGACAGTGAAGATACAAACAGCAAACGTTTTTAACTGGATTGGTCAAGCTACAGGTATAAGTGCCGAGCAGAGATCCTACTTCATAAAATCTGAGGGTGTGGAGTACAGGAGAAATTGTAGACATCTTCTTCCTGTATCAGAATCGTTATTGCAGCATTGTTCCTGTGATAAAGACTCTAGGTCTCAAAGCCAGTTGGAAATTGTTCCCAACGCGTTTTAACCTCTACTTCCATTCCTGAGGATGTTCCAGATATTCCCAAGATTGAACATTCAGCAAAGACAGTTCCAGTTGCTAAATCTGTTTTATGTCACACAATTTGGTCATATTTCCAAACATAGTGTGAACTACACAGCAACATGGACATATCTGTATATATGTACCTAGTTCTGTATAGTTGCATGACAAAGAACTTCATATTATTTGCATGCCAAAGGAGATTCATAGCATTGCATGATCTATTTCTCAAAGAGGGAGGATGTAGAACAGAGTGCATGTGCTGTATTTTTAAGAAACATATCAAGGACTGAATGTGCACATATAAGTAGCAGGCACGTACTATAGCCAGTGTGCCATTTTGAGAGTGCAGCCAGAGTGAGCATGTATGAATGCAATAGCTAGTTTGTATACAAGTTACTTAAGTTAAAGTCAGTAAGCTTCTATCATGATGTGTTCATACATAATAAAGATGCTTGAACAGAACCCATGAAGACCTGTCTATTGTATCCTGACTAGACAAGCGACACCCATCATGGAAAATGCACATCCTCTGTGTGTCCGAGTGCTTGCAATCCACCACCAACCCCAAGAAAGAAGACTGGATTATGTCCTTTCACTTCTCACCCTCCTAATCTGGCTACTCCAGTGCCAGGGGGTGATAATCAAACACCTCCTGCCTGGGTTGCAGTCAAGGCTGTATCTCTATGCATGTTGGAGCTAGATTAACTAAGCTGTCATAACAGAAGTTTCAGAAAGGAGGATGGTGGTGGCAGCCTAGTGCATTCCTCATGCAAAGGAGCAGCATATCAGGTGTTCTCAGTCCACACAGATAATGGTTTTCAACCCAACAGGTACAGGAACCCCTGGATATGAATGAAGAGGGACATGCCACTTTGGATGGCCAAACATCTAGACTACAGTCCACCAATGATAGCACAACTGTTAAACTGGTGCATCAGTTCTTCCTTATTACTGGATATAAAAGATTACCTAATCCAAGCCAAAAGAACAGAATGAAAAAGGTGTCCAAATCTGACACTTGAGCTTCAGGGACACACCAATGCTATTTATTTTTCTGAATAGATTTCCTTGAGCGGATAATGTACCATTTTGTTTTTGGGATGCATGCACAGCGCAAACAGATGGTGTATTGTGTGCATGCTCTGTTAGTAGTGTTTGCTTAGTTGTGTACATTTTGCGCTCTCTTTTCACACCACTGTAACCATATACCATCACTCAGTTTGTATTACATTATATACTGTTTAGCCCAGTTCCTGTCAGCAAGGAAAATGCTGGTCAATATCAAATCACACTTCATTATGTGAACAGATTGCTTAGTGTGTTTTGAAACTTCTACACCCTGTTATTACTTTTTTGCATTATTGTTAATTGCTCATGCCATGTTCTCGGTTTATAGGTTATAGCATAAGGGTCAGTCTTTGGAAATAAGGATAGTATTGTAGTTCAGCAAATGTAGAATGTTAGTCTGAGTTCCTACTTCTCTTTACTGTTTCCACTGCATGTGTTTTTTCTAACACACTGGATTGTAGTTGTTACTATTTGTGATGCAAATGTTTAGAGCTTTAACCATGAATGCACACACACAATTTAAAAAGAAGAAGAATGCTTTAATGTCATATGTCAAGAAGCACAAAGTAGATGAAATGTTTGTGCAGGAAGTCAAAACTGTAAGGAAGCACACGGAGTGTGTGGGAATGTTTCTGTGTAAAACCATTGTCTGCAGCTAAGGGAGGGAAGGCTGTTCTAATGAGGGATCGGATCAGATGGTGTGGGAAGTTAGACAGACTAATAAGGTTAATGAAGGAGAAATGGGTCATAGTGAAGGTATTAACTGAACAGGTCAATTTAATATTAGCCTATGGGCCAAACTGATTCTTCAGATTTTTTCAGAGATATTTTAATTCTATTAGAGAATTCAACAAGGACAACACACTTTTGATAACTTGGGGGATTTTGTACTTGATAGGCGCAATCCAAGGTCTGAATTCTGTGTTAAAGCATGGATGGGAGTGAAAGAAGAATTTGTAATACTGGGACTGTGTGATTCATGGAGACTAAGCAGACACTGGATACACTTATTTTACCATAACACTGAATTATAGGCAAACTTGTTTTTTAGCTACTGTCCTACAAGTTCTCAGGTTGGGTGTCTAGCCTAGACACACTAGCCAGTCAACTGTTGGACCATGAGGCCATATGGCTGGAGACGAGCTTAATCTTGATAAGTGCTCACTAAGGAAGTCAACCATTATGGTACTTCTCAAACCAGATAATAACTTGTAGCTGTCAGTTAGCAGAAAAGATCAAGGCTCTGGGCCATTAGTGAGTTATTACTTGCCCCCAAGATATAGGCCAGGGTTTGAATCTTTTCACCTCCATTAGCCTAGTGTGTTACTCTAAGTAAGTCACTTTCCTAGACAGTGCTCTTTGGTCTCTCCTGAAAAAGAACACGTGTTCAGATCGCTTACCTCGTGTTTAACAAAAGCAAAAAATAAAGTCAAAAATGGTAAGCAACTGTAGACATATCTCCCGAATCAATACAGAGGATAAGATATGCACCAAGATTTTACCCAATTTGAGCCATCTCTTGTTCCAAAGCAGGTTCTCAAAACATGTTAAAGTACAGACCACACTAGATTTCTCAATGGTTACATAACACCTAGCAGATCATGCATACTCCATCTATTGCCTTACCTACCAACTTTGAAAAGACTTGTTTGCGTGAGACTATTTGTAATCTGTGCTTGGTTATCTCAACTTCCCTTCCACTTTGATAAAAGGGATTTGTGCCCTGTATGACCATCCTCTGTCTGGAGCATTAACAGCATGCTTTCAATTCCCTTTTTTCGCTTATGGGGTACCAGAAGAGTCTTGTTGACTCATCCTTCCTTTTGCTCACCATTGAGCTCTTAGATGAAATGATTAGGATTTGGAGGGGGGGGGGTTAAAGGGCAGGTATACCTTATGGCATTCATTTCATATTTTTTTGTTCACAGATGATTTCTTTCTTCTGAATGAAGACATACTGAATAATACCCTAGCCATTAAAGGTGTTATGCATACATTCCAATCAATCTCCTGTCCGAGGGCAAATAGTGCAAAAAATGTTGCTGTCACAGAACACACAAAGGGGACAAAAGATAGGGCCCCTGATATTCTATTCAAATGGTGTGCTAGAAGACCCAAATATTTAGGAATTAGGTTTCACACCTCCTGAGAAAAGTTATATCTTAATATATAACCTTTGAGGCAGAATTTGCCACATATGTGGCTGAAACACCACAGCATTGAACTTGGCAGGGTCAATGTATAAAAGCCTTTTCGTTCCCAAGGTGATGAATATACTGAGCCACATTGCCATACTACCTACTCATAAGTGGCTGGCAAAAATACAAAAGCTGGAACATCAGTTTATATGGAATGGTAAAGAGGAATAAATTGAACATGTCAGTACTATACACTCTGCTTAGGGAGAAGCAAGAAAACTGAGTACAAGAACTTATGCGACAGCCATTGCCCTGCATTTGCATGCTAATGCTTTGGAGTCTTTCAGCATGAGCTACTCTTGGAAGGCTAAATCTATTGCAGCATGTCTTATTTGCCCTTCCCTACTATTGGGGGGGGGGCTTCTTAAGTACTGAAGAATGTGAAGTTGCATAGCAGCCACCGATGCAACCTGGAAACTATTCTAGAAGCAACTGCATATTTAATCTCTTTACAGATTGGAGGTCCCAATAGGACGTCACCTGGAGCTTAATACAGGTGTAAACTGATTAGTATGGCAAGACTAGGTAGAGGCTGGTATTAGATATTTATGTGGTATTCTGCAATTTGATAAGTAAAATAAGCCAGAAGTTGCCTATCTGATGCAGAAGTACAGTCTACAGGCTTACAACAAATCGGTGCTCTTATCAGCTGGGCTATGCTCTACTACCTTGTTCTCCATCCAAGATGCTTCTGACTAATTCCTCAAGCATCTCCCAAGTGCAGCTGGGCCTCATTCTGATGCACAGAGCGAAATCTGGGAGAGCTTCTGCCTTCCACAAACTGCTACTGATTATGGTTCATGGGGCAGACAGGGGTCCCATTAAGAAGAGCTAGTAGACTAACCAATGAGGCTATATAGTGCTTTATATTCTTTTCTCAAATCCATAGACCATCCTCTGCAGTTTATATTGGATTATTGTATAGGCACCTTAGTGTAGGTTTTGCAGCCTGTCTTTGCATGTGGGGAGGGGGGGGGGGCTATCCTTTCTAAATGCAAGAGCTTAAACAGATGTGAGACTAGAAGAAGATCTGCCCTTTGTTTAACAGGAAGCCAGTTTACTTTCTTGATTGTTAGTCAGTGATATTTACACTTTGCAGGAAAGTTTATAAAATAGCATATTTCGTCACTAAGGGTTTGTAGTGCTTTACTGTTTTTCCTTGAGGCTGATGCATGAGACAGAGAGAGAGAGAGAGATTACACAAGCTTTACTGACTCATGTTACCTACTATACTGAGTAAGCCTTGGCAAAACCATTCTGGGTCATTGCACCATCCTGAGGAGACCCTCTCCTGCCACTGTACATGCCTAAGTTCTGAGAAGCCATAATACAGACTGCTGACCAAGAGGTTAAATGAAAATGAAGAGGGAATTTCCTGGGTGGGAATGCATCCTCCCAGCTCTCTCTGTTCTTCCTTCCCAACTGCTAAGAGACTTTGCATCCTGTGCTTCCTTGCATAGTTGCCAGTCTTTGTATTTTCTTTTTTTCCTCCATCTTAGCTGCATTTTTGTCCAACTTACCCATGTTTATATGTAATATCTTAGCCTGTTACTAGTTGCAGTTGAAATCTTGACTTTAGCTTTGTTCTTACAATATAATTTGTTATGCTTTCACTGTTGTGCAGTGCCTTTATATATTTTTTTCCAATAAAAAGTAGACATCAGCACACCATTGGCCATCATATTTCAGAGATCAGTACAGTAGTTAAAACATAGCAAATAAGATGACAGATAAAACTTGATTTCATGTCATCATTAGTACACATTATTGTTTTTCAAACATAAGTGCCTGAAGCCACAAGCTTAATGTATTCAACAAGGCAAATTTTAGGTCTAGCCTGGTGTAAAAGAATCAAAAATATACAGCTGGCAAAACTATTGTCTACAGATTATTGGATGACCACATCCAGACATATTCTGGAGCAGAATATATGATCAGAACTATATATTGGGAATAAGGTTTTATCACACATTAGAGATGACTATGTCTCTGGGTTAGTGAGGGAACCCAGTATCACACCAGTTAAAAAAAAAAAAAAAAAAAAAAGGATAACCAGTGAATGTTCCTTGAATGAGATCCCTGTATCTGAAGTGTTTCACAGTTCCCCAAAGAAGGCTCAAGATTCATGAGTGCTTTCTGGATGTACCTATAAAGGCCACAGGACTAAACCAAAGTAGGCTTAGGAGATGTTTTGTCAAGTACCTGATAGGACCTCCTAGCATGGAAGGGATGATAAGGGAGAACAAAATGTCTGTGTATCAAAATATATGCAGATAACAGTCTAAAGATGATGTCATGCAGTATTCGTTATTAGAATAAAAAAAATATGAAGGTTATTATAGTAAACTCTCAGGTACAGGTAACGAGAATTGAAGCAAACAGAACTCTCAAGCAACAAAAGACACACAAAGAAATATAGTTTTCATGTGTCGCACTTTCTGTTCCCCCACCACACCCCTGCAGAAACATACCTTTTGTTTTTAGAGTTTTAGAATTTTAAAAAGGAAGATAGGGCACAGTATTAGTCAGACCTATTTTTAATAGTAACCCCCAAGCAACCAGAAGCTACAGTTATCCAGCATCTACCAATCCCCAAGAGTGCCATTTAACGAGAGTTTACTGTAAATTATTACATCCATTTGATCATGTTCTAAGTGCAGGAACTAAGTGGTCAAATTTACTTTTCTCTGAATGCCCTATCCTTGGCCTATAGGTACTGCAGACACCACTGTTCTCTATATTAGGTAGTTCTCATTTCTACACTGCTGTATGACTGGAGTTAATTCATATAAATTACCAGATATAGAAAAAAAAAAAAAAAGCACGCAGTAGTGATAATGATAAAACAACAACACATCCACTAAAATGCGTGAAGGTCATGATAAAGAAACACAAATAACTTTAATTTAGTGGTTTTAGCCCACTGGTATGAAGAGAGTACTACATTAAAGTTATTCTCCCTCTTATGATCTGCATGTTTTTCAGTGATAAATTTGGGGTTGCGAATGGTTTGCCACATGCAGCAGTGGCTGAAGCCACCCTAAGGAATCCTTCCAGACTGTGCTGGTTTTATCTAGGTGAATTGCACTCCTTGATCAGTTGTGGTGAAGAACTCAGCTCAAGTGGAAACATGTATATATGTATACACATACACACTTTACTGCTCATGACTGAACATCCCAATACACAATCAGAAATGAATACATGGTTCTCTCTCTTCTTGCCAAGTGTCAAATAACAATAGTCTGAATTGGCAACTGACAATTTCAAACACTGATATTTAAATAAAAAGAAAAGTTAATACAAAGTTAAATAAAATCATGCAGACATGAAAAGAAGCAGGGGACAAGCGGTTACTGCACCCTTAAAGAGGTAGAGTTGTACGTCAATTTTCCCTATCAGTATATATTAATATTAAGGCTGTTTTTGGAGAAAAGGCAGGTAATACAGTTAGTCCTTTATCCCTCAAGCTATGACCTCAGAGTTAAATCAATACATAGGAAGTGTAGACGTCAAGCATCCCTACAAATCAGGTTTATGGTGCACCTTACATTCCTTTTTGTTAGCAGCAGTTGTATGAAGTAATCTGTATACATTTTAAGTACCAAATTTCCTTTCTGCAGTACACAAGCTACTTAGCTACTCACTTTCTTGTTTTGCAGTATTTTTTTTTTTTTTGTGTATGGAAAGACAAGTTTACCACACTTACAATTTGAACTAATTCATGTAATTACTTATTGTCATGCAAGGAAAGTGTTCAGAAAGAATAGCATACAATTCTGTCAGCCATTAACAGCACAGCAATCTGTTCTATGAAGCAAGAGCCCTACACAATGTATCCATGTTTAAGATTTATATTTTTCCTATGTGCTTTGGGCACTTATGGAAGTTTCCATGCAGTATTTTCATCGTCTATATTCCCAACACTGGCATTCTCCTACTTCAGCTTTATATCCAGTACTTTACATTCAGTACTGCAACAAGCATAGCTAAGGAGAAACGTGCAGTGTGTGTGTAGAGGCTTTATAGCCTGGGATGGCAGGTGACTTCTGGACTATTCTGGCAGCTTAGAGCAGAGCATTAAGACTATAAATTCTAAAAAAGTATATCAGATAGTCCTG
>NC_056749.1:215666518-215719018 GCF_019279795.1 Protopterus annectens | reverse complement strand
GAGGTGGCAGACGGTATCTGCTTCTTGATGTGCACTTTTGCATTTGCGTTTCTGTTTTGTTTACTTATCTAATTTTTTTAAGCATTGCTTGCTGAGAAACTCTTGATTCACCAAGATGTTGATTCATTTATAAAAAAGGATGAACCTCTAGGCTTGAAGGGTTAGGGGTTGTAGGTTAGAGTTCCTAATGCCTACTTATGTGAAAGTCACCTCTTGCTGTAACCAAAACATCTGTTCTTCTGTCAAGTCCTACAAGTATAAAAACTATAGTGGCACTTCATCATATACCTAGCATATGAACCACTATACCTTCCAGAGAGTATACTTGTCTTGGGTTGTTAAACCATGTGACTGTGACAGGTTCAGCATTTGTGATAAAGACTTAATGCCA
Source organism: Protopterus annectens (assembly GCF_019279795.1). NCBI lineage: Eukaryota > Metazoa > Chordata > Ceratodontiformes > Protopteridae > Protopterus > Protopterus annectens. The sequence goes on along the minus strand of NC_056749.1, from coordinate 215,718,627 downwards.
TCTCCCCATCCTCTTCTCCCTCACCCCACACCCATCCAAATACACCATTCATCATCACCTGTACTCACCCTCTTTAACAAACTATATTAGACTCTTACTAGACAGGCTCTCACTGTCTCTCTCCAGGACATCCACCCCAACCCTGGCCCTACCAGTGCCACACTCAACTCTCATCTCCATCTACCACATTCCCCCACCCCCAAATATTTTTGTTTTATTATAATCAATGCCCAAATCCTTAGAAATAAAATTCCCATCCTCCACACTTGGCTGTCCCATAACCAACCTGACATTGCTGCCATCACAGAGACATGGCTTAATTCTAATATAAAAAATAATGAAATTCTCCCACCAGGCTACCAAATGCTACACTCTGACAGACCCAACAGAAAAGATGGCGGAGTAGCTATACTCTACTCTTCTTCCTACACTGTTACTCCCTACACCAATTCCATTCCTAAATTTGCCAATTCTGAACTCTGTATTGACCTCCTTAAACTCAGCAAACACAAATCCATATGCATTGCTGTCCTCCATATTCCTCCAGGCAACAACATCCCTATACTTGAAGACATACTCTCCTGGTTTTCAACTAACATCAGAAATGAAACAGTTATTTTAAGTAATGTAAACATAAACTGGGCCATGATAAACTCTGAATCCCCCTCCCTAAATATCAACCTGTACAACTACACCCAATTAATAAACTCTCCTACTAGACCAAACAAAGGTGGAACCAATGGTACCATCATTGACTGGATTTTGGTGTCTCATCTTAACCTTATCTCAGATACTAGCACCCTTCCTGACTCTCTCACTGACTACCTGCCTGCATATGCTGACCGTCACTCCTCTCCCCCTCAAAAGCTATACCACTATGTACAATCTCGGAACCTCTTTAATTTCAACCCACAAATATTCATAGACTGCCTAAAAGTAACAGATTGGTCACCATTAAAAACCTTGCCTCTCAACAATGCCATTGATTACTTTAATAAAACCTTCCTGAACCTTCTTAACAACCTTGCTTCACTAAAAACTAAAAGAGTTAAAACTTCATCCTCCCCTTGGTTAACCAAAGAAACTAAACAAATCATGTACCTAAGAGGCAAAAAGTGGAAACTTTACCATAAAAATAAATTACCCCATGTCCTAACAGAAGTCAAACAACTCTGTAACACTGCAAAAAAAGATAATAATCAGGGATCGAAAATCATATTACAGTAAACTTCATTCAGAAAACTTATTCAACCCAAGAAAATTCTGGGATTCCATCTCCTCCCTTCTCCACCCAAGCAAGAAAGATAATCCATCCCTTAACTTAAACCTTACTGATCTGGAAAATGCCTCTAACTTCAATACCTTCTTCATAGAATCCATAGCTAAACTCACCACCACCTTCTCTCACCACTCTCAACCTCCTCCCCCAACCAACCCCTCCCCATCTCCACACAATCTGACTACCCCTACTCCTACTTTTAGCTTCTCTCCTGTCTCTATAAGCAAAATAAAGAAGCTCCTGCTTCAGCTCAAACCATGCTCCCCTGTCCCAGATAACCTACCCACAACTTTCCTCAAATTGCTTGCAGACAGCATTGCCCATCCCATCTGTATCTTAATAAATCGGTCCATACAAGAATTATACGTCCCCTCACTATGGAGACATGCCTTTATCATTCCACTCCATAAAAGAGGCAAAAACACTGACACTTCTAATTTTCAACCCATAGCCATCCTATCCCCACTATCAAAAATCATGGAGAAATGTAGTCAATCCCAAGTGATGTCCTATATGACCGAAAACAACCTACTAACCCCTACACAACATGCTTTCCATACCAGGCATAGTACTATCACTGCCCTCCTTTCCTTTCTAGACTCCATAAACTTTGCTCACGACTCTAGCAAAATAGTTTCTACTCTATTCCTTGACCTCTTCAAAGCCTTTGATACCATTTCTCACCCCTTACTATTATCCCAACTCTCCTCTCTCAACCACTCCCCCCTACCAACACTGGTTCACCAGCTACCTCTCTGAAAGACAACAAGCTGTCAAATGGAAAAACATACTCTCTTCCTTTCTACATACTCCTACCAGAGATCCCCAGGATTCCATTCCAGGCTCCCTCCTCTTTAACATCTTTATTAATAACTTCCACCAGTCTCTCTCCGATGCCACACTAATTCAATATGCTGATGATTCGACCATTATTTGTACAGCAGACACCCCCCTCCAACCTACTTCTCAAAAGTCAGTTAGCCTTCTCTAATACCGAATCATGGATTCATAGTAATCTCCTTGCCTTACATGCCAATAAAACAAATTTAATGATCTCCCTATCCAGAAACACAACTATAGACAAAAACTCTTTTACAGTAACTGCTCATAGTAACAGCACCATAGAAATAGTATCACATACCAAACTGCTCTGTGTAATAAATGATGAAAATCTAAAATTTGACATCCATATCCAAACTAATATCAAAAAACTCACCAAAAACTAGGTCTCCTGTATAGACACAATCATTACCTTACCCCCTCCTCCAGACACACCCTTACCTCTACTTACCTTTTTCCCCTCTCTTATGTATGGCGCCCCCCTATTCACTAATCTTCAGCTAGGCGTACAACCCAAGTTGGAAACCTGTTACAATAAAATCTTCAAATTTGCCACCAACTCCAGAAACTCATTGCATCACTGTCTCTCTCTACACTCCCTGAAATGGTTTGAACTTCCTAACTACCTCAAACTCCTTAGACTTACTACCACTCACAAGCTCATATTCAGACCTTCTAGTTGTCCTTCTCTGTCCATCTCTTTAACCCCCTACATTCCAACCACTCTCTAAGATCAGAAAACCACAATCTTCTAAACATATATAAGCCTCATCGACCCCCTGGCCACTTACTATTATCCTGCGCCCTAGCTAAACTCTGGAATTCTCTCCTTACCACCCTTTGAAATACTCAGAGACACTCAAACTTCAAAACTCTTCTCCAATCTCACCTCCTTTCAAAGTGGGAATGTTCCTACATCCCTACCACATAAACTCTTTAACACCATCTCCATGCACTATATACCTCAACCTTCTATCACTGTGCTGTCTTACCCTTTGTCTCTACTTCCTGTCCTACCCTATGCCTCATAAACTTCCCCCAACCTACTCCCTTTCTCCACTATATACCACCTTTTACCTCTCCCACCTCACTTTCTTCTCTCTGTCCTCTCCTCATATTTCTAACTTCCAAAAAAAAGCTTGTTTTTTTAAACTGTACATAAATGTTTTACTTACATGTTTTTTTCATCTGAAATGCCTGTACTTTTAATATGTTTAGACTACATGAATTTCGCTTGTGTAAATCATTCCCTAGGATTAGAAATGTTATGACTTTTTTTAACAAATTGTATATTATCTCTGTATTTTTCACTGTTTTACTGCATTATTTACGTTTGTCTAACCATTGTAAAATTGTCTATATCCTGTGGAGCTTTTGTCCCCGGACCACCACTGAAAACAGGCTCTTCCAGAGCCAGTGTACTATCCCGATCATCAAACTGTAATAAATAAATAAATAAATAATGAAGAAACAGCACTCTGATTGTGTCTCATGACTTATTCATCCTTATGGTTCTAATCCCCTGCCTAATGCATTGATTAACAAGGTATATTTCATTGCAGATCTGGCATAGTGTCAAAACAGTACAGAAATTCTAAAATATTATCAAAGGTAACAGTTTATTTTGTTTTTCTACTGCATACTGTGCTTTACTGCAGCAGGTGTTTTTCATTATTCACACAAGAAAAAATGTCTGAACAATTATTCTTCAGACTTCTGTTTTAGCATTTACCAAAATAATCTTCCAAAGTAAGTTATTTTGCTCATAGAAGTCCATTACTTGGAATTCACTCAAAAATGTGTACTTTCACAAAGGTGGTCTGCAAAAATAATTTTTTTTCCAGTTTTGGGAAGACATTTCTTTGTTTCTTTTTTGTTTGTTGAATTGTTATCATTGCTATCTAACCATCAATCACAATGAAGATGCAAAAGAACGTTCAGAAATATGGAAGTCTTTCATTCAAATACTTGAGCTATTTCTCACACTGAGTGTCCTCAGGAACAAACCATAAGATGCCCAGTTTGCCATACTTCTGCATAGTACAAGAAAGGAAGCCATCAAGGTGTCCAAGATACTTTCTCTAAAAGGGAAGGAAAAAACTGCAACAGTGAAAATCAATTTCCAGACGTATCAGTCAATGAAGAATATATCTTATGGAAGACATCTGTTTTTGCACAAGAATTCAGGGGATCCAAGAAACTACTGATGCATGTTACTGATCTAAGACAAAAGAGATATAACTATGAACTTCTGCAACTGTGTGACTCCTGAATCGGTGATAAAATAGTTTCTTGCATAAGAAATGGTCACATAAGGGGCAGACTGTTTAGAGAAATTGATTTAACACTGGAGATATCATAAATGTGTGTCACAAAGCAAACTCTCAAGTGTGCAGTTGAACTCAATGGCTAAGGAGTTGAAACTTTCTAAGATTAACACTGTTTGTGATAACAAAATGAAAGTGATGATTAAAACACAGAAAATAATAAAAACAGAAGTAAAAGTGCAGTCAACCATGTAGTAACCAAGATGGCACTTTGTAGGGAGCCAAATCAATTGTAAATGATGTAGCTACAGGTAGGACATAATTAAATGAAAAGCTAAATATAAAGTTTTTTATTATGTGAATAACTGCCATTTTATAAGAATGGATTTATAAATGTATGAATATGCAGTAGCAAAATATTAATGTGCAAGCAAACAAGCATTCAAATTTAAATATGCTTGCAAGTACATTAGAAGCATATTATGTGGATATTGTGCAAGCTAATCATAGAGACATTTTCACAATGAAGTACTCTGAGTATCATAATAGTTTTTAAGACATACAGATAGAGAAATTGTGGATGACTCTCAAACCTGCTGTGTTTAAGCTAGAGCCTGGGACAGAATGTAATATAATGTTTCACACTAAATAAAAATGGGCTGCAGAATATGCCTGCATGCATGTTGCTCTCAAATTACGGATACAAGATGAAGACAGTGTAACAGTTATGGTTAAACTATGTGTACAAGAATAGGGTTTACAAGCAGCTGTTGTAGCTGCACTCTCAATTCAAAACAGCCAAACATATTAGGCAAAGATGCTTTGTAGTTATGTGCTTGATTAAGAAAGCACTGACAGTTCAAATGGAAATACTTATAAAAATGCAGTCTGAAAAATGTTTACTAATGCTGTCTGCAGCCAAAATATGGAACGTATGACTAAATGAAATGTTCTAATGGCTCCTTTGATGCAGTTATGTGAGCACATTCAAGAAAGAAGTTTGCATGTTTCCAGAGTCGGCCAGCTCAAATATTTATGATAATAAGGTAAGGACAACACATAGACTGATAAACTCTGATCACAAAGCAATTGATTTGATGAAAAGGTGGAGTTTCAAACATTAATGCTCACACAAAAAACAGACTGCAGAAAAAAGCTTTGCCGATTTTAAATGTTTTATCATTAGTGCTTTAACATGAAAGACAGCATGCCAAGGCAGATGTCCTAAATAGTTATTTTGTTTATTTTGAGATCTAGGATGCTGATATTATGAGTATATCAAGTTATCACCAAAAACTGTGGACAGTGATACATGTTCCAGGCAGAGTACTTACTGCTCTTAAAAAGTAGATAGAGCATGAACTTACATGTACAGAATCATTAGGTGTTAGTCAGATAGATAAACCCTAATGGATGACTCAGTAGTATAGCAGCTGCAGTTAAAGAATATAAATTAGAATTCACACAAATCCACTGGACCTCAATGAATGGATTCAGATGGAGCATCCCCCATATGTCTCAACCACTGAAGATTAAAAGTCAGAGTTATGACATTTAAAAAATCAAACCAGAGAACCCAAAAGAGGAGTAGCTTTATGTCTATATATTTTTTTTGGAATAGGTCTTTAGATATTACACACAATTAAGTTAGTGACAAGGGATGTTTTCATAGACTTATCCCATTTATTTAATAATATTAATATCCTTGAAGGATCTACCTTTTTGAAGAAAATCAGAAAAAACATGAGAACAAAATCAGTAAATCTAGGGAATGAAACAAAACATGAGAACAAAAATCATAATTGTTTGTTTGTGTCTTTTGGCTTTTCCCGGTTAGGGGCCGCCACAGCGTAACTCCGGTCCGTTAATGATTGGCAGTAGAGTTTTACGTACTGGCTTGCCCGACCTAATGCACAACCTTCAATGAAGGAATGCCCATTCACACATGTTGCTACACAGAAGACGCTCTAACTGAGAATCAAATGGGCAACATCTAACTGTGAGGCGACAACGCTACCGGAGCACCAAGAACAAAAATCATAATGCTATGCCTAAATCATAGCATTTGAAAGTCATGACATTACCCTTTACAGACTATTGATGGTATAGCTGTCACTATGCTCAGTGAAAAGTTATTTTCAGTACTAAATGCTAATCGGAGATTAAACTGGATGAGGCAAGCTCCTTAATGTACATATTCAGCAACCCTTGGGTAGATATAAATTTCTGAGGCTACCATATGAGATTTTGTCAGTAGCAGAAGTATTTCAATGTGCAATGGCTAACACGACTAAGAGAATGAAAATTATTGTGAATATCATTGATGATATTCTAGTTTTGAGTACTACAAAGCAAGAACATTACAGTAGACTAAGTTGTTGCACAGACTAAGGTCACAAGGTCTGAAGTTAAACAAAGCCAAGTATCAAATCAGTATTGCATCTCGAATTCGACCTCCAAATGGGCTTTAACATAGGTCGAGATAGGGGCGAGATTTGTATTTCGACAATGTCGGGTTCAACATTGTCACCATTCAACCCTTGCCGTTCGCTGTAGTGGTGGTGTCGACAATATCAGCATCGGAATTCTGATAGTAAACCGTATTATATATATATATATATATATATATATATATATATATATATATATATATATCCTGTATAAATGTGCTAATGTCTCTCATGATGCAGCTCTGTGAAAATATTCAAAAGGGCAGTTTGCATGCTTACAAGGTCAGACAGCTCAGATGTTACTGCTCGAACAAAGAAACAAGAGGAGAACCCCCAAAAGATGTCAGAACTTCACTAAGGAATTTAAGTCAGGGAAGTTGGAAGGCTAAGGTAAGGAAACAGTAGATATGATCAAGATGTTGGGTGAGTTAGGGAAGAAATGGCTGTTGAGGAGAATCATAGCAATATGGACAGAAAGCATATCCCAGATGAATTCAGAATAATCATTCCACTGCAAGTGTACAAAGACAAAGAAGTCATTTAGAACTGTGGGCAGTATAGAGGTATCAAACCTCTGTCACACTCTGTCACACTACATAAAAATTGTGGAGATGGTGGTAAATAAGCAAATGCACAAAGTAGTAGAAAGTAAGATGGGAGATTAGCAGTTCAGATTCAAATCAGGATGCAGCATAACCGACCCAATGTTTGCAGTGAGACAAGTAGTTGAGAAGAAGCTAGAGAAGAGGAAAGAGTCCAACTGGGCATGCCTAGACTTAGAGAAATCATATTACAAGGTGACAAGAAAGCCAATTTGGACAGTCTTGTAATGATTCAAAGTCCCTGAAACATCGGTAGAGTTAGTACAGGTTATGTACAAGAATTCAATGACTCAAATTAGAACAGTGCTTGAACTCACATGGGGTTCCCAGTGGGAGTGAGTGTACATCAGACTCTGGCTCTGAACCCACTGCTGTTCATACTGGTTATGGACTACATTAGCAAACAGACTGAAGGAGACAGATCAACAAAGCTGCTACATGCAGATGATGTTGTTCGGGGGGCTGGGATGCATGTGGTTATAGCAGCAGATCTGCCTATATGACAGGAAACTCCATTAGTGCAAAGTGTTTCCTTAAATTACTTTTTTTAATCTTAGGCACTGAGGTTTCAGCTCAGCTTAGTATGCTGAGCATTACATCATCAGGAGAGCAGGATCAATGTGGTCACAGGCTCTACACTAACTATAGGTGCACAGCTCTATTTCTGCAGTGAACACCCATATGTAGTTGTCATCTACCCAGAATTGATGGCTTCCTTTGACTAAAACAGTTCTGTTTCCTTTGCTGTTGGGTCTTGGCACCAAACTGGCAAGTCTGTCGCTACTTTTATTTCTGTATCTGAAGAAAGCAAAGTTGTTTGCAAAAGTCATACACCTTGGCATATGGCTGGACCAGGAGCTCACATAAAAAATATGCTAAGTCACTGGTTTGAAATATTGAAGTAAGTTTGAAATGGTGGCTGGACAGTCTGCAAATTCCATCATCCAGAACATCAGTTATTACAATTATATAGAGATGGTTGCTCCCAAGTATAGTTCTCCTGGCCAACTTATCTAGACTAGGCAAGGTTGGTATGAAACTTTTCAACCATCTTATAAGTATGTGTGAAGCTGGGATTTCATGGCAAAATTTTATGGAAATTTCCCACCATCTTACAGTTAGGCAAGTAATATATCATAGTAAGCCCACTGGTATCATGTGTTTGAGTCTCTAAAATTGCCACTACTGCTTCAACAGTATACATATATGGTTCCAAATCATAACCCAACCTCCTGCAGTAGTTAACTAAATTCTGCATCCATCTCTAGAATCATACCAGGGACCAAATGAATTGAAAAAATCAGCAAGCAAAGGATAGTAGTATTGCTGGAATTGAATTCATCCTCAAGTCATGGTGAGTACCTTCATGAGATGTACCCTGTGTTTGCAAAATCTCACCAAGACAACACTGATATATAGATTGTATTTTATACAATATATACCATGGACAGAAGTAGGTTAAAAAATAAAACATCAGCTGAGTGTACAAGTCCCAGGATAAAAACGTCTCCAATCATGGTATGTGCACTGGTGCCAGGAATGGAAAAAAAATGGCAGTATAGAAACCTCAAGATATTGAAACATTCCTGCAATGGGTTTAGGCCAGGGTCAGGGAGAGGATGGCCTCCCTTGTTGTAGAAGTAATAGTAGTTCACAAAAACTGACAAGCCAAAAAGAGTCAGAAAAATGACTGACTGGACTATTGTGGATAAGAAAAAAATTATTGTTATTATTATGCAAGAAACCCAGAATTTCCAGATAGAAGACATTCAAAAAGATTAAGAAAGAAGTTAGAGGAAAGAACAATATTTGCACAAGAAAAAACTGTCAAAAGCTTCAAATGCAGATGTGTGTTTATTAATACAACAGATCCATGAAAAACATTATATAGACCAAGAAACTTTGGGCTGTTTGGAAAAAGAAGTAACAGAGGAAGTGCGGAAATATAAAGAACAAAACCTAAAGATTTTTTAAAGGTATAAAAAAGGAAATGGACATAGGAAAGAAAGAGATCTGATATGGTGTATTAGTTTTGCAAAGGAGAAACCCAAAATAATCAATACAAAAAATCAGTTACAAAGATATTTGAAGAGAATACAGGCAAAGGCATGTAGTTATGGAACATTTTACAATACAAAAATTAAGATCACAAAGGGGGCACAGAACAAAGATCAGTAAAGTAGAAGTTAAACATATAGAAGATGAAGCTATAGAATACATGTGAAATGAAGGATTTAGTGTAGAAAGTTTAATGAGGTTATGTTGCAGCATGATGGAGCAATGAGTCCCCAAAATAAGGAGATTAAAGTGGAGAAGGAGACATCTGAAGAAGAAATATGGGCATGGGAAAGAAAAAGAGATTTAGTATGGTGCAATATTTATGCAAAGGAGAAAGCAAAACTGATCAATACAAAAAAAACAGCACCAAAGATGTTTGAAGAGAAATACAGGCAAAGGCATCCAGATATAAACAATTTCAAAATACAAAAAGAAGAAAACAAAAGTAGGAAAGTAGAAAAGAGGATTAGTAATGGGGAAGTTAAAGAAACAGAAACTGAAGATATAGATTACTGTAAAGTCAAAGATTAAGTGTAGAAAAAAACAACTCTGGTAATATCAAAGCATGATGTAACAAAAGAGACCCCAAATTAAGGAGAAATGGGTGGATTGGGAAGTATCGGATCACTTTCCACATGAAGATACTCTGGAGCCTTCTGCAGGAAAGCTGTACAAAAATTCATTTGGGGTTGCACAGCAAGGGAAGGAGCAGGAAACATTGGCAGCTCTGACGCACTCAATGTTGTGGACTGATAGGCCAGTGACTTCCATATGAAAGAGCAATGGATGATGCAGGATGCAGCTAAAGAGAATATGTCACAGGAAGATGTTCTGGAACTTTCTGTAGAATGCCTGCAGGATACAAGGAACAAAGAATGCGCTCTCAGTTTAGAAGAAAATGATCTAAGGGAAGAGTTGCTTGATTTAATAGATATGGATAGACATGTTAAGATCAATGAAAGAAATAGATTAAAGAAAGTCAACAGGGCCCAAAATATTAGAAGTCTGATAAAACAAACACAGTAGTCAAGACTATTAACAGAAATCCATGTGGAATAACAGAAGTAAATAGGATATATTACTGTGCAGCTAAATTAATACCAGATAAATTCTTACCACAAAAATACAGGACAATAAGGGAAAGGGAAGGAAAAATCAAATGCTATCATGAAAGTATCGAACAGGAAAAAAACTACAAAGCGATTAAAAGAAGTGCCATTGTTAGAAGAGTATAGAAGATGGAAGAGATTAACTAAAATACTTTGAAAGATAGACGTAATAAAAGCAATACACAGTATCAGAAATACTGGGCTGTATCATACATGATTGCAAATAATAAACTGAAGATATCAGTACAGGCAGAAAACGGAAAATATATGCAGTTATATAGAAAGGAAAATACAAAATAAGCAATTCATTGTTGACCTTTATTTTCAGACACCTTTACTGAATTATCACTTGGGACACAGGCAAATTTAAAGTCATATAAAGGTAATCAAACTATATTAACATAACAAACATTATACTTCACATATATTGCTATATATCATATAACCTATTGTTGACCATGACCCAATAAAGTTTTACAGAGAACTGGAAAACAAAGCAAAAGAAATAGAAACACCACCAAACAGAAGAAATAGACACATTTTGGAGAAATATCTATGAACACTACGTGGAACATAACAAAGGTGCTGAATGGATAGAAGAAGTAAAAAAAACAGTAAGAAATTCAGATGTAGAGGTTATGAAATGGGATGAAGTAACAGCTAGAAAAACTTTAACAAAATTAAGAAAAGCTCACAATTAGAAAACCTCAGGCACAGATGCAGTATCTAACTTTTGGCTTAAAGTATTAACATCTTTACATGAAGATTTAGCCCTGAGTAAGAACTACTTATATGCTCATCCCAAACAGAGACATCAGCCTAGTTAGCAATAGGAAAAATTATACTTCCCCTTAAGAATGAACCTGCAGGCTATTCTAAAAACTAAAGACCAATAATTTGCCTTTAGACAATATAGAAACTATATACTGGAAATGATGCCGACTGAGTTTAGTCATTTAGAAGAAAACTCAATCATGGCAATACCATAAAGACAGCAATAACAAAAGAAATTCATATGAAACAAAGGATCATTTATTATTAAAAAAGTCATAATACAGAATTGTAAAAAGGGAAATAATCTAAGTATGGCATGGATAGATTACAAAAAAGCATTTGACAGCATCCCACATTAATAAATAAAGGAGTGTTTACAGACGTATAAGACACACCCTATATTGATCAATTACATTGCAGTGACCATGAACAGTGCAAATCACTTTGCAGCTAACCCATAATAAAGGGAAAAAATTATTGTCCCGGGGATAAAAAGTCAAAGATGGATATTCTAGGGTGACTCCTTGTCACTGCTGCTCTTGTGTCTTGCCCTTAACCCATTAAGCTGTCTACTTAACAAATTAGGTCATGGTTACAATTTGGCTTCCAGAAAACAACAAAGTGTAAAGACTTCTCATCTTCTTTTTGTGGATAATTTAAAACTGTATACTTCATCAGATGAGGAGTTGAAAGCACAACTGCAAGTAGTCAAATCTTTCTAAGATGATATAAGAATGTCATTTGTTCTTGATAAATGTACGAAAGTAACATTTAAAGCAGGAAAGCTGCGGTATCAAGAAAATATCAGTCTGGGACAGGCATGTGATATAAAGGAACTTGGGCAGGATGGAGTGTATAAATATATGGGAACTGATGAAGGACCGAAAAAATGCATGAACAAATGTGAACAAAACTCAGTAAGGAAGATTTTAGAATACTAAAATTAATACTGAAAACAGCCCTGACATCTAGCAACAAAGTCCGAGCTATAAACCTATTCTCTCTTCCTTTTCTAACTTATATTTCTGGGGTGATTGGCTGGCCCCAAAAGGTACTGGATTAGTTGGATAGGAAAAGCAATACAAATGCTTCATGCTTATCAAATGATATGTAAAGATCAGTTCCAAGATTATATATTCCTCATGTTGAAGGAGGTATAGGCCTCCTTGAAACTGATTCCATGTATAGATCTGCAATTGTAGGACTGGAGGCAAATCTGCTGACATCAACAGATCCAAACATAGTGCAAGTTTTAAAATGTGAGTAGAACAAGTCTAAGATGACTTCCCTGCTTAGTTTAGCAGAAGCATATCAGTGTCAAGCAGGAACGGAAATCAACCCAGAAGTGGAGAAAATCGGGCAGCAAATGAATTTGCCAAAAAGCAAAAGAATATAAGGAGAAGGATCAGATGAGAAGGCAATAAATGTGAAAAAGGCTTATATATTTTTGCAAGTACAGAAAACTTGTGGGACAACCTCATGTTGATCAGGATCTGAAGCAGGAATGGTTAAGGAGAGGTGTATTTAAACCAAAAGATGAAAAATTAATATTGGTGGCCCAGGATAGTGGACCATGTACACGTTGGTTTACAAAATCTATTGAGCATGTGGAAGAAACAGACAAATAGCTGTTCTGTAAAACAGAACTGCAGACAGGCATACAACTTGTTGCTGGGTGTAATACACTAATGGTATATGAAAAGGAATAATAATGTGGCAAGACTGTTGCATTGAGGATTGTGCAAACATTGCAATATTGAAGTATCTGAGAAGCTTTGGAAACATGAGCCACAAAGTATTATAGAGGATAATTAAGTTTATATCACATGTTTATGTCACATGGGATCACCTATTACCAACAGTTCAAAAAATAGATGCAAGAAAATTAGATATTGTAGTCCATGAAAAGAAGACTTTGAGATTGTTACACCCAGTGATTACAATGTCTTATGTACAGAGAGTCACAAAGTCATAAAATACCTGGATTTGTAGGCAGAAATTAGGGCAATGTGGAAGAAGGATACCCAGATAGTTCCAGTAGTGGTAGGAACAACGAGTCTCAAAAAAAAAAAGAATTTACAGTAGTATTTAGGTATTGTACAGATACATGTAACTCCATATGAATTGCAGATGGGGTTAATTTTGGGTACATTGTAGGTGCTGCAAAGAGCACTTTTGGTTAACATCAAATATTAAAACAATATGAATTTCAAGAACTTTTATCATACTTTGACTTAGGAATGGGGTCCATTCCCATCATGGTATTATAAACCCAAAGGGCTTGGTGAAATTAAATTGAGGGACATTAGATAATCCACAACCGTTACCATGATTGAAGAACATAGACTTCTCAACCAGCTTGGGCTACAGACACCCAGTCACACTTAAATATCATTCCTTAAAAAATGCTTTTTTGGGGTCTATATTAGAAGATCAAAACTCCAAAAGAGTGAATGCTCTTTAATTGAACTCAAATACCTGAAACCACACAATATCGAATGTATGGAACAGCAATTTCTTTCCCAGGGAAAAAAAACTCTGCTCCAAAAAAAAAAAAAAAATCCAAAGACAAAATAAAGTGGGAGGGATTCACCCTCGCACACCTCAATGTGGGAGGGTGTGCCCCAACACCTCCCCTACTTAAATATACCAACCCCAAGATTGCACCACAGTGGAGGAAACAGCAAAGTCCCGACAATGGTCCAGCAAGTTTTTTCCCTGGGGAAAAAAATCGCTGTTCCATACCTTCGATACTGTGTGGTTTCGAGTATTTGAGTTTCATTAAAGAGCATTTGCTCTTTTAGAGTTTTGATCTTCTAATATGGACCCCTTTTTTGACACCAGCATTATTACAGTATCTTTTTTGAAAAAGTACCTGAATAGTCACCTTCTTGCTAGTAGCAAATGCATCTGCCAACTCAAGAAAGTGAGGTAAGTAACCACCCTGCACTTTAACTGTGTAAGGTAAGCCCAGTGCTCCATCAACTGATGTTTATTGTGACAATGTGAAGTATTGCCAGCTATGCCAGTAGAAGTAGGGCAGTGGACGTGTAACATATTATATGTCATTTGTATATCAAACTGATTTGTACAGATGTTTGTGTTAAAAATGTATCAACAGTGTGCCCTGCTTAACAGAGGAAGATATGTACATGTATTATTGTAACTACTGAAATGTATATATAGTAACAGAAGACATAGCCAGCCATAGGCATAGGCCAACTAGGTGGCCACCTAGGGCACCACTCTAGCAGAAGCACTTTTCCAGTAATCTGGATGGTGTAGGTATGCCAGGATGGGGCACCATGTGGTGTTGAGGGGGTGCTGTGGAGCCCTTTTGTCTAGGGCACCAGTTGACCAAAGGCTGGCCCTGACTGAAGATACTGGAAGAGAAGAGGTTAATCCCAATCCACCTGACTTTAAAAAATAGTAAGAAATTAAATTACTTAACTTAGGCCATAATGATTACATATTACAATTCACAATGCAGCCAGAGACAAAACGTATGCATTAGGAAGCTTTCTGTACTGTCTTTAGTGTGAACTAATTGCTACTGTGGAAGGCTGGGGGGTTGAAATTGCTTTATGACTTCCAGGAGCTGCAGCAGATCTTAGCTGAGCTCTCTGTGTGGGTAATATTGACACATATGTGCTAAATCCAGGCAGTTTCTAGCAACGGGAGATTGCATGGGAACCCAAAGTCAAATGACCAGATGGATGTGATGTAATTCTGTAATCCATCACTAAAATAATGTTTAATACTAGGTGAAACTGAAGTCTCAGGGCACTCTGTTTTTGTAACCTGACAAAGAAGGATCTGTCACTTCCTTCATCTTGCCTTGCTTCTATGCTCACAAAACTTTTTTTCTGTAAGCTTCAGGTGTTAA
This sequence comes from Protopterus annectens, assembly GCF_019279795.1. NCBI lineage: Eukaryota > Metazoa > Chordata > Ceratodontiformes > Protopteridae > Protopterus > Protopterus annectens. Next base: position 215,703,362 of record NC_056749.1, on the reverse strand, counting down.
CGTAAAGCATTCAAGTGAACATTGCTTTATTCTATCATAGTTTAAACAACCAGTATCAGAGAATTTACAAACAGTAGTTTGGTAACATCTTTACCATGGAGTAAGGGGGTCAGGAACCGTATTCAGAGCCCTTGGTCAACATTATACTGTTTATATACCCTTTAAAATATATGAATAAAACTATCAAAATTATCACCCTCTGTAAATTGTGGAAGACATTTAATGACCTTTATTGCTTCTGGGGTTCAGTTATTCCCTTCCCCATTACCTCCATGACCCTGGCAAAGAGTCAGTATCTCCCTCTCATGTTGATGCTGAACCTCTTCTTTTCCAGTATCCACTTCTGTTACAATATATATAGCTATCTATGTATATATATATATATATATATATACACACACACACACACACACACACACACACACACACACACACACACACACACACACACACACATTTCAACAGTTACAATAATACATGTACATTTCTTGCTCTGTCCAGCAGGACCAACTGTTGATACATTTTTAGTGCAAGCAACTTTACAAATACATTTTCAATACAATCATCTGTACAAATCACTTTGACATACAAATGACATACAATTCTTTACAAAATTCCAGTTAGCTGTGCTGGGATATATATTACACATCCACTGCCCTGCTTCTCCTGGCAATGCCTCACATTGTCACTTCTATAACAAACATTTATATTTTGTTATAATGCATACTGTTTTGCTATATGTATTAGATGTTCTTGATTAAGTATATGGCACTGAGTAGTAATTTTATCAGTATTATGTTTGCCATTAATTCCTGAGATTTGCTTCGAAAATGTGTACCCTGTTGACTGTAGTTTAATTAATAATAATAAAAATATCATAAAAACAGATCACTAAAGAAACTGTATTACATATCATCCTATTTTATGATCCTTGTTTTAATATTTTGAGTGAATCGTGATGACATAGTTGTATCATTAACTGTATTAACTGCTTATACATATATGTGTATATTCATTTATTAAACTTTTATTAACCTAATAAGCATACTAAATACAAGTTATGACTATTTTCAGAAAATGAATAGCAGATGGGGTAAACTTTGAAAAAGGATGTATCTGTGAAAAAAAAATAAATAAAGAGGGAATAAAAACAAAAAATCAGAAATCTTTACAAAACAAAATACGTGCAGATGTTATTTTGTACTGAATTACTTAAGTAGTTGTATATCTTTAACCAAGTCAACAAACAGGAACACTAGAAAATGTTCAGTAAGAAAGCTTAGAAGAATGCAAGATGAAGAGATCTAATATAAGAAAATGAGAACCAAGTGTAAACATGCAGAAGTATGAATAATATTTAAAGAGTTTTAACTGATGTTTCAAAGGAGTTGTGGGAATAAAACTGGTTTAAGAAAGGAAGGGGGAGGAAACATTATGGTTTAAAATAAGACATTACAGGTCAAATGATACTTAACTCATGTCTCCAGTGATTGAATTTGAACTGGACGCATTTTTTCTGCTTGTATTCTTGCAGTATCTTTCCCCATTTTATGCATATCTTTATCTATGTTTTATTAAAAATAATTGTTGATAGCATATTTTCTAAGCAAGGATGACCACTTTTGCTGTCTGTTTTTTCACTCTTTTTTTTTTTACCTGGCTGTATGGTGCTTCATATGTTAATTTCAATTCTTAAATATGTGTTTACCATCTTACAGTGTTCTGTTATGTTACATAGTGAACATTCATGACACATCCCAGTATAGTGCTTACATGAGTTCCATCATATTCCATTATCATGTATTTAGAATATATCTGCAGCAACATGTTTTACTAGCTCTTATTTTAACTTTGCTTCAACCACAGTTTTATTATAAAGCTTAAGCCCTGAGCTCTTTCACCAAAGTGAAAAGTACAGTTGTGTAAAATCTTACCATAATGGTATATGTCTTTGACTTCACTGCTGCAGTATTTTTAGCTATATGGGATTCCCTACCATGAAATCCCGACATCCGGCCAGTCTTCAAAAGACTTCTGAATTTAATAGGTATGCAGAAAGTCACCAGACACATGCTGCATAATGTAAGTCATAAAGCTGGCATTCAGGCTTACCAAAAACAGAACTAATTGCCTCGGAGGAACACCAGTCCAAAGAACCCAAGAGGTAATGTGTACATCCAGAAAGGTAAAGAACTAGAGGAATGGAGCAAATACTGCAGCAGTGAAGGCAAGGACATCTACCATTATGGTAAGATTTTACACAACTCTACTATGGCCTTATATTCAATGCTGCAGTATTTCTAACTATATGGGAGCATGACAAAGCTCAACAGGAAACTTGGGAGGTGGAAGGGGCAGATGAATCCCCTAAAAACATGAAGAACTGAAATAGCAAAACCAGCCCTAACTCTTGAGATACCATCCAACTTGTAGAGCTTGGTAAAGGTATTCACAGAAGTCAAGGTAGCTGCTTCAAGAATAGAATTAGTATCTAAGCCTTTGAAAAAAACACTAGAAAAAGCCACAGCTCTAACAGAATGATTCTTAATTGAAAAAGGAAGGGTCTTGCCATGAAAAGTGTAACAAAAGGAAATAGTCTTAGAAATCCAGCTCCGATACAGCAAACCCCAAATACCTAGGATGAAAATAAACAAATAACTGATCACATTTTCTGATAGCCTTGGTCATATCCAAATAAACTCTAAGTTGCCTATGCATGTCCAAAGTATGCAGCACCCTCTGACTGTCAGTTTGCTGAGAGGAGAAAAAAGTAAGCATATTAATAGACTGATTAAGAGATAGCTCGTTAACCACCTTTGGCATAAAAGAAGGGTTAGTACACAAGGACATCCTGTCCTCATGAAAAAATCAAAAAAGGAGGACAAGCCATAAGGGTCTGCAACTCAGATACCCATCTGGCAGAAGTAAGTGCTAACAAAAGAATAGTCCTCCAGGAACAATGTTGCAAGAAAGCTGAAGCTGCAGGCTCAAAGGCAGCCTGAGTCAACTTCTCCAAAACAAAATTAAGATCCCAGAGAGGAGGAACAGGATTCCTGGGAGGTCTAATATTAATGACGCCTTTAAGGAATTGTTTCACCTCAAATCTAGCAGCTAAAGGTGGAGAAAAAGGCACACAAGCAGAGATAGGTGGACCTTAATAGAATAATAACCAGCACTGAGCAAATCACACAAATTAGAGAAAACCAAAGGAGCATCCACAGTAAGTGGGTCCAGGTTATGAGGAAGACACCAAAAAGAAAACCTCTTCCATTTGCATAAGTAGGATTTCCTAGTTGTAGGTTTCCTGGCCTCCTGCAGGACTTGCAGCACATCCTCAGAAAAAAATGTGTCTATATGGAATTAAAACCCTATCACCCACAGTGTCATTTGAAGCATGGACAGGTGGGGATGGATAAGAGATCCCTTATCTTGTGAAATTAGATCCACCCTGTGAGGTAACTTGTGGTGATTGCCCCTGGCTAGATGGAGAAGAAGAGGGAACCAGTGCTGTCATGGCCAAAAGGGAGTCACCAACAAGATTTTGGGAGCATCTTGTTGAATTTTGAACAGGACTTTCGAAATGAGAGGAAGAGGAGTGAATTCATAAAGAAACATCCCCTTCCAAGAGAAAGAGAGGGCATCCACCTTCCATACCAAAGGATCTGGGACTCTAGCACAAAACCGAGAAAATTGTCTGTTCAGAGGGGAGGCAAAAAGAAGCACTTGAGGAGCACCCCACTGATGGATAATGTCCAGAAACACATCTCTGTGAAGCATCCATTCATAGAATTGAGTTAAGGACCTGCTCAGAGTGTCTGCCACAGTGTTCTGATCAGAAAGGATATAAACTGCCTGAAGAGTCACTTGATTCTTGACAGCAAGTTCCCATACCAGAAGTGCCAACTGGCAAAGAAGATAAGATCTCATTCCTCCCTGTTTGATGACATTCCACATCACTGTGGTATTGTCTGTGAATACCTTGAGAGGTCCTGGAGAAGAGAGAGACTGAAAGGCTTGAAGAGCCAGCAGATGAGCTCTCATCTCTCTGACATTGATGTGCTCCTTCTGCTGACTAGGTGACCACATCCAGTGTACCTTTAGGGAGCCAAACGTTGCCCTCATCCCATGTCCTAGGCATCTGTGAACAATTCCTGAGAAGGAATAGGGGGATGAAAAGGGATCCCTGGATTCAGAGACAATTGCTGAGTCCACCAGAGAAGTTCCTGTCTGAGGCAAAGAAGAAGAGGAACTACAGATGCTAGAGGATGAGCATGTTGAAGCCGCACTGACCTCAGAAACCACTGAAACTTTCTAATATGAAGTTTGACCAGAGGGAGAATCGGAATGGTGGATGCCATGAAATCCAGAAATCTCAGAAACTCCCTGGCAATAATGGAAGCCAGAGCAAGAAGAGTGTGAAAGAAAGAAATGCGGGTTAAGGCCTTTGGAGGGGGCAGTGATCAAGCACTGGCACCATCTGAATCCTGCAACCCCAAAAAACAAGTCTCTGAGAAGGAGTCAGAAAAGACTCTTTGAAATTTATAGTGAACCCCAAGCTCTGAAGAAAGGATGCAGCAAAATGAAGATTTTGCAAAAGGGTCTCTCGAGAGGATACCTGGATCAACAGGTCATCCAAGTAAGGAAATATCTGGATTCCTTGAAGTCTGCAAAAGGCAATCATAGGAGCAGGGTATTTTTTGAACACCCTTGGGGCAGTAGGAAGGCCAAAGGGCAAAGCACAGAACTGAAAATACTAGGAAGCAACAGAAAAATGCAAAAAACTTCCTGAAAAGAGGATGGATCAGAATATGGAGATAAGCATCCTTGGGATCCAGAGACAACATATAGGCCTGAGGGAGGAAGCAAGGAAACAGAATCTGATGGGACATCATCTGAAAGGAAGGTACCTTTAGAAAAGTATTTAGATGAGAGAGGCCTTGAAGAGGGCTCCAAGTGCCCTTTTTTCTGAGCACTAGAAACAGTCATGAGTAGAACCCTTCCCCCTTTGGGACACAGGCACCTCTTGATTAGTACCCTGAGACAGGAGATCTTGAAGAACCTCTGGTAAAAGGGGAAGATGCTCCCAAGAAGGCTGAGGAATGCCCATAAACGGAGCATGGGATTTCCACACCATGAAGTACCCTTGACAAATGAACGACAGAACCCAAGAATCCTGAGTGATCTGAAGCCAAACCAGAAGAGAGAGAAAGGTGAAGGGAAAGAGGAATATGGCTGGGAAAGGACAGATAGTCATGTCACCCAGTTTGTCCAAAAAGTAAGGCTTTGGAGTCCTAGAAAATTGAGTAGCCTTAGCAGGAGGAGTCTGTTTGCCACTTTTCTTACCTTTAGTAGAAGGACATGATTGCCTATGAACAAAGGCAGGTTTATCAGGGTAGTTTCTCTTAAATTTAGGTACAGGAGAAGCAAACACATGTTTAAGTTTCCATAAAGTCTTACCCTTATCCTGAAAGGACTTAAACAACCCAGCAGCAGCTTCCCCCAAATAAAAGTTTAGAATCCAGAAGAGCATCCATCAACTTAGCTTTAATATCATCAGGTACAGATTGAAGCCTAAGCCAAAAATACCTCCTCATAATTGAACCAAAAGTAGCAGCCCTAGAAGAGGCATCTGCCGCATCATAACTACATTTAAAACAATGATAAACGACTTGAGAGGAAGTCTCTAGCAAGGAAAGAACAGAAGTTTTACCCTCAGAATCTGGAAAATCAGAAATAAGTTGACAGGCCTGAGAAAGAAGAGCCAACACATACCTAGACATATGGGTCTGATAAATAATAGCCCTGAAAGCTAGGGCAGCAGAAGTCTAAACCTTTTTGCCCAGCCTGTCCATAGTTCTGCTGTACTTCACAGAAGGCAAAACTTGGGCAAAGGAAGCAACTGAGATGGCTTATCAGAGGCACAGATACTACTAAAGGGTCAACAACATGACATTTATATAAAAAAAGAACAAACCTCAGGAACTCTATAAAACCTATCAGACTTCTTGGGAGCAGTGGGAGAAAGAATCAGGCATCTGAGAGGCATTGGAGAAAGCATCCAGTAAAGCACCGAAGGCAGGAGAAATAGCTGCAGGTTTAGGAGAGTCCAGTTGCAACAACTCATAATACCTTTTATGGATATCAGAGACCTGAGTACAATCCCACTTAAAAAAAATCCATCATCCTAGAAATTGTCTCCCTAAAGGAAATTTCCTTCAAAGGAACATCAGGACTAATAGATTCCTCCTCCTCTGATCCATGGTCAAAAGGATAAGGAATTTGAGTAGAATAAGTTAGGGATTCATCAGCAGAATTCAACTCATCCTCAGAAGAATCCTGGTCTCTAGGCCTTTAAAGAGGAGTAGAGGACCAAGGAGGAGCAATAACTGAAACCCCATGAAGAGGCTTTAAAGACATTAAGGAAGAAAATAACCCTTGAGTAAAAGCCTGTCACTCATTTTGTGGATCCCTAGAAGCAGAAGAAACATATTTCATTTTTGGTTTCTTTTTTAAGGGAATGTCCTGAGAAGACCGGAATCCAGGATGACAGTCAAGTACCATAGCAGAACGTCTTCCCCATCTAGAAACTGAGGGATTCCCCTAGTCCCCTCAGAAAAAAGCAACTGTGGTTCCCTCTGAACATCCGAGATGGACGCCTGCAAAGCCTCTTTGGGCATGCTACCAGCCGGATCCTCACTGGCCTCCAACATGGTTATGGCAGAAAAATCTGACAATACAGTCAGCCAAGCCTCCTGTTTCATAATGACCTCAGCAGAAACACCTGGCAGAGGCTGGACAGTGGAAAATTCTGATCGTACCTTTTTCACCTTCTTCTTCCCTAATGGCCAACCCTCAGGACAGGAGATGCCTTCCATAGTATCTTTAGCAAGTAGCCCAAGATGATGGTTCTCAAAATACAAGGAAAGGGAAGAAAGTCTACCGTGAAGGGTTTCCAGAACAAATGCTTGAAAAATAGAACAAGATGTATGGTCATGAGAAGCACCTAAGCAAAAAAAGATACTTATCATCTGTCTTCCTCACTGGCGATTTTTATCCTTCCTGGATGAAATTTACCTCAAGGAACACAAAAAAAACAAGAAAAAGAAAACCCCAATGGGGGACTTATCTTGCAAAAACAATAAACAGGCATCGGAAGTCCCTGGAGAATGAAAATGCATTTAACTGGCAGAAAATGGATGCAGGGAAACAGACCAATGTGTAAAAGATACGTTCAGACTGATGGCAAAGAAGTTCTATTTTTGGTAAGCCTGAACATCACCTTTATGCCCTACGTTATGCAGGGTACATATGGTGATGTTCGGCATACATTTTAAATTCAGAAGTCTTTTGAAGACTGGCCGGACGTCCGGCTTCCACAGCAAAGAATCCCATATAGTTAAGAAAACGACAGCAAATGTAAGGACATCAACATATACAAGCATATAACCATACAACTATTCAGAATGTAGGTACTCTAAATAAACAAAATACAAACACTAAATAGAAAATGGCATAATTATTGCAATAAAAATAATCAATAAAATTAAAGCTTAGGTACAAATCTAGGTTGATAACTGTAACATAAAATTCACATCTTTCAAATGCCCCACCATTAGGTAACAGATTTCAAAATTGCCGACACACTCTAGAATAAAGTCTTAGATTAGGGGCATACATTTTGCTTTTTGTTGTGAACCTACAAAATGGCCTAGATCAATCCTAATAACAAGTTTCTATCTGTGTGGTCATCTTATCAACTAAGATCTATGTCTGTACAGCAGACTGACTGACAAAAGTAAAATGTGATAGTGTGACTGTATCACTGTATCGTAAAAGGAGTAGTGAAAATGTGAAGCAGCATAACGTATTTGCAGTATTAATAAATATTTTGATTGCTTTTCTTGCATATTTACCTCTCATTTCATTTTATTCTTTTACAAGGCAGAATCATTTTTAATCAAAACAAAGAATAACAACATTTACTGCTGACTGTGGGCTGAAGTGGGTGAAGACCCTCGAGTTGTAGTTCTGGTATGGTTTCCTCAGCCTCCACTCAGATTTTCTTGACTTAAGAGTAAGAAGTTTAAAAAAAGAATTCCCAGTCCAGCCCTGAAGACAGGCACTTGGAGCTAATGGAACTTCTCAAGTTAAACAAAATAAAAATAAATATCCTTAATATGCATGTTACATGACCACAAATTGTATTCACATTTAAGGTGCTAATACAGTACAGAGATGTTAAATTTGACAGCAGGCAGCAACTGATTTACCAGGCCAATCTTCTCATGTCAGTCAGACTAAAAATCTGAGCACGTATATAGAACTTGTACATGTGTGCCAACAGAATTTTAAGCTTTCCTCCATTCTATCACAGCATAATGCTAATTTAACAAACACTAAAATGTTAAGCCAGTTAATTATGAAAGGAAAAATAATAATGCAATAAATATGCTGTTATTCTGTGCATTATACAGTCCACCAAGCAATAAAGAAAGTAGAATTGATACAAGGTTTAACCATAACCACTTTAGTTTTCCCAGCCCAACTGAGTAGATAAAGTGGCTAAATCCCACATTAATCAGTGAATTGAGCTGTAAACTGAAATTATATGATGGGGCTGTTTTAAAAAGCTTTACTTTATTTTGTTTTAATCATTTCAAGTCTTCAGTGACTGAAATAGTCAAAGGAGTTAGTGGCCATATAGAGAATCTAAGGCTCCCTAATGAAATGTTGGCACTCAAAATGCCGAGTGCTGACATGCCATAAAAAAAAAAGGACTGAAAACCCAGTAGAGGAATGAATCATTAAGATCAGTCTTCTCCTTAAAACTTATTTTTCTTGGGGGGGGGGGGTCAAGGCCTCCACACACCCACAAACGTATTTATACTAACTCTGTGATCACCATACCTCAGAGAACAGGGACTATTCTGAGGAATGTCATCTTGGACTTAACATGTGTAAGTTCAATCTTTTGGCCAGTCTCAGTATTTTGACACTCGCTCTAATGGATCATGATATTTCAAACAGTAATTGAATTGTCTCTGCGTTAATTTTATATTTGAATGAAAGGCCTATATCCCAGTGTTATTGCCCCATGTGAGGCAACTGAAGCGGGATGTAAGGAATCAGCCAAATGAGGATTAGAGCTGTCATTCATCAAGGTGTCCATTACAAGCAACTGGTCAGTCTTCCACAATGAGTAACAATGCCTGGCTTGTTTTATATTGACCTGATGCAGGGCCAGTGAGCTGCAGGAAGGCCTTCAGATCACTCCGCCAACTTTTAAGCTGAATATGTAAGTTTCTGTCACTGCAGAAGTCCTTATCTGAAAATCATACTGGGTGCTATAAGGCTGTAGTATTGGTTTATTTAAGAATTAATTAATGACAAAACAAAACAGGTAATCGGGATGTAAATTAAATGTTTAATGGCAAGATACAAAGTAAATAGGTATGAACAGGGAAAACATATTATTAAAGGTAAGAATGATGTCTACAAAATAACTGCTTAGAACAGAACTGAAGGTGTACAATGATCTATAACAACCAACAATGATACAAAGTGTCCAGTACAGAAGAAAACGTTCAGTGCGAATGATCCTACTGCATCACGAACTATTGATAGTATAAACGCACAAGATAGACAAAGGTTTGCAGGGCATCTCCATTTAATAACAGCAGTCAACAAACACTGACAAATCATTTGTTGCTAAGATCATTCTGTAGAAACTGTCCACCATAACAAAGTTCACTTCAAATCAATAGCATAGGCTGTGGATGGATGGATGGATGGATGGATGGATGGATGGATGGATGGATGGATGGATGGATGGATGGATGGATGGATAAATTAACCTTCCTAAAAGCATAGATGCTTAGGACTCAAAAAATGCGGTCAAAAATGCATCTGGTGCTTTGAGCCATAATTTGGCATGATAAAAAACATCTATGTGGCATATAATGGTAAGTCCATACCTTTGAACCAGATGTCCTGGTTTGATTAGCAGCCCAGGCACTGGATGATCTGTACAAAAGGTAGTGGAATGATGAGGCTATTTCTACTTCACTTTTCTGTAGGGAGGGGTTGTGCATGAATTTCCTGTCTGCTCACTCCATCTTAGAATCTCTGGTGCAAACTGGTGAATTTTTGGAGGCAACTTGCCTCAAGGTGGAGTGGGATCTTTGACCCCTCTCCCCCACAGTGGTCCATTGCATGCCAGTCCCTTAGACAATGATGGCCATCCACAGGGCAAATAGAGACATAATGAGAAAACTCTGATATCCATTGTTGATGACACCATTAATCCTGGTATGCTTGACCATCACCACTTGGAGAATGAATAGCCACAGGGCTTTTACCCAGGGGTAACAAATCAATCAACAGTGATCAGAAAATGAGGCTTAATGGTTAGGGGGAGCCACAAACAAGAAAGAGATTATCCAAAAAGTTAACACAAAATTGAGCTTTGTCCATAATAGTGGAAACTAAAAAGTATCAGCTGCTACTACACTCTGTAGGGCGCAAAGCACTGAGAGCCAAAGGAAAAAAGGCCATTGAAAAACTACCTCATATGTGTATGGATCAATTCCCCTAAATATCTATAGTCCTAATAAAACTAGGTATTCTGACAACCCACCTTCCTAATAGAGGTGATAGAACTTGTAGATCCATGGGGAATAAAATCAATATTAAGTCCATATAAAGTCAAAAGAAAGCGCAACAACAGTTTAATGTGAAGTTCAGTGATACAAACATTCAGTAACCAAAACGCCAGATATGAAAGGCTATGAGAAATGCAATGACCAGATCATCAACAGAAGCAGTAAAACAGATCAAAATATCATAAGAAAATGAAATCCAATGACATTTAACCAAGGTAAAAGAAAAACATAAGGCAACTTTGGACAAAAAGGAGGGAAATAAAAGCTGCTGGCCATATTTCATTGGACGTGACAGCAGGCAAAGGTTTTCCCAGTAATTTTCAAAGTGCAGCTGCAAGACAACAGGACTACTCAAAACAAAGTCAGCCAGAATAATAGACAATTTTTGACACAACTGTCAGCTCTGATAAAGACTAAGTGAAGAAGTTGTTGTGTCTTTCGGCTTATCCCACAATGGGTCGCCACAATGGAACTCCGGTCCGCTAATGTTTGGTAGTGGATTTTTACGTGCCGAGTTACCAGCCCTGATGCACAACCTTCAACAAAGGCACTCCCATTCACGCATGCCTCCACAAAGAAGACACTCTAGCTGAGAATCAAACGGGACAACGTCTTGCTATGAGGCGACAATGCTACCGCAGCACCACTAGTGAAGATGTAATGTGAAAAAATAAGAAAAGAGGTGCACGGCAAAATTTGAAAACTATATAACACAACAAAAAATCTAAAGGAGGCTAGACAGAAAATGCAGAGACCCAAATGGAGGCAATCAGAATATTTACTTACAAAGCTGGACAGAATGATTTACACTGAAGAAATATAGAATCCATATACAGAATAGACATTAAGATCCACAAAAATGAAGTGAGGCAAAATCTGAAGGCAACCATCTGACAGTTTGGATATACTTTTTGTCAGGACAATACACAGATGACTAATCATTTATATTCTTTGCCTTGTGTATTGCACCTTCTTCTTTTATAAAACTGAGCAAAAGTATCTGTTCAACATTTTTCTCATCATTTTCTCACGATCACTTCATCCTTTTAAGCTCGTCTTCTCGTCTATGTTCTTCATTTTTATCGCATGTTTATGTATTTGCTGTTTTTTTCTCAGTCTGGGACTTTGCTAACCTGTTTGTCTTTTCTATAACATTTTGTCTTGTGCATTTTGAGTTTTGTTCTATTTCCTGAATGGCATCCTCTTCGGCATAGTTTTCTCACTTTCCCCAAGAACAATATTATTTCCTTTCTTTTTGTTTTCTCATTTTATATTATGCCGGGTGTTGCCCCTGTTGTGCAGTTTTCATTTTACCCCTGCTTCAAGGACCAGTGGTGGTATAGCATATCGTCCCATTTACCAGCATTTACCAGCACTGCAATATCCAAAGTTCAGTGCTCATACCTAATTCTGTATGGCTTGATTGTTCTGAATACAGCTTTAAGCCTGAGGGACTGTTGTGCACTGCTTTGTACTAACATGATACTGGAGAAGACCTGCCAACATTCTGATTCTGCTTAGGTTGCCCTACTATCACATCTGCATAGTTGTTATCATGGCCATCTGTTATAGTACTTAAGACATTGAAATCTGAATTACTGCTGGATAAGGGAAGGGAAAGCCCTGTAGTACAGCTCAGCAAAAATGTTTTGATGCAGGTCACCAACAAAGCCCCGGTATAGGTATTAACTTACCACTGTGAATTCCAAATAAGCAGACTCTACAATCTTCATTTTATATTACCATGTATAAGCAATACCAAAGACATTCCCAGTAGCAGGACAGATACTGTGGAACATATTTCCACCTCAATATCATTACAAATGTACCTTACTGTCCTTTAAAATAGCACTTCAAGCTCCTCTGCTCATGGACATCATATATGTATGTACTGCTCACACTAGCAATTCCACATATACAGTACATATATCAGTGGTAGGCAGCAAACCTCACTACATAGCAACCAACATAAATATGTAAACATACATATTACCAATAGCCAACAATAAGTGACTATGTCTGTATTTATCTTAAGCATTGACTATTGTTTCTTACAATAATTGAAGTGTTTTCACTCTGTGTATGCACAACACTTTGTAGTGCATATAATGATGCAATACTTATCATATATTTTTTGATGCTGTGCCAATGTTGTATTATATATTATTATACATTAGATGTGCATTTTTCCTTTTTCTAATTTGTAGCATGGTCATTGACAAAAGAGGACATTTTTGGTCCAGTGTACCTACGATTAAAAGGGATGCATAAATAGACAAAGACGTAAATGAAGAGGCATATGGGCATATGAGAATATGATCAGAGATAAATAGATATGATGATAAGGCACAGGGATATAACAGACAAAGGCAAAGTGTAGCAACAGAGTTCTCCTTATACCACAGAATGTCCAGGAAGGAGACAAACATTTACAGCTCCATCTCCTTTGCATCAGTCTCTGGAAAATGTATCAAGAGAACTTTAGGAAAAATGAGGAATGGTCTCATTGTCTACAAACAGAAAACAGAAAGACTGGAACACAGAGATGATGTAATACCATTTATTGGGCCAACAAGGGTTTTACAATTACTTGATAATTCCAACTGCCAATTGTTTTCCAATGGGCGATATTAAACTTAATACCCTAGATCCAGTCTTGGAATTTATAAGCACCCAGGTACTTATTCGCTTCCTGTTTGAAGGTATGACTTGACTGGCAGAACTTAAACAAGAGAGACAGAGAGAGAGAGAGAGAGAGAGACAGTTTATTTTATATGGTTGTGTGTCTTAGAAATATGATATTGTATTTCATAGAATGATACGTATTTGTAGTGAGACTGAGAACCTTCTTTTGTTCACGTAACCAAGGGGTATTCTTGGCAAACAGTTGCAAATGGTATGCATGTCAAACATAGGTGTGGCCTAGGAAGGACATAAGTTACACAGAAGAAACACAGTTGCTTCAGTCTTTCATTATACCATGTCTTGAAGCCCTCTGATTCTCTTTGTTCCTTCTACAACAACTCCACATGATATGTGAATAGGTCAAAAAATGGACTACAATTTTCTATGATTGTTTTGATAAGATCTGTATATAAGGCACAGTATGCTTCGTAGAATGTCTCTTAATCCCATGGAAGACCAGGTGGGCAACTCTAAAAGCTTTGCGGGCAGTAATGATGATAGTGGCGTTAAATGAAAGGTCTCATTTGCAAGCATTCCAAGGTGTTTCACTAGTTTATCAACATCTTGTTGCCATTCAACAGCTGTGGCGGGTTGCCAAATGCCAGAATCTGATATTTTTGGACAAAGAGAGTAAAGTAATTTCTGCTATATCATTTCTGTGTAATGAGTGCCATTTAAAGAAAGATAGTGTCAGCAGGTTTGAGGACAATACTTAACATTTTGCAGTCATCTGCATATTCGGTAAGCCAGGCAAAGTAGTTAGTTATGACCTCTGAAAAAAAGGAGTTGCCCCGGGAGGGAGTCTTGAGTAAAAGCACATGATGGCGGAGACTGAATCATTATATTATGGACCCAGTTGTAGGCCCAGGTAATTACAGCTTCATTTACTTTTAGACCCCTGAGTTTATGTATGATTCTGTCATTGCGTATAGTGTTAGCCACTTTAGCCATTTCAAGGTAAGCTGTTTGGACACGTTAGCATTCAGCTGGGGTGGTTGTCACACTCTTAAAGAAATTTATAGGGTTGAATATACATGATCTACTGTATACAAAACAATAGTGGGTTGGAACATGAGGACAGAAGCTGTCAGTATGTGTTTAAAAAAAATACTTTTTTTTTTTGCTTGGACCCAGCCCCTGAATTCCTTTACTAGATACTACAGCACTGTGGATATCAACACCGACATTCCTTTTCTCAAGAAAAAATTAAAACATAGCTACTCAGTTCTCTATCACAGCTAATCCCCCTGCTCTCAGCCTAATATCTGAAACTTACATTATTGATAATTACACTGTCCTTTGCCCCTATGCCAGGGCCCAGTGGCTTTATCCAGGTCAGTGATGTACTGTTATTCCAGATAATGGTGAAAAATCCAAACAGGTGAAGGTAGGATGATTTGGTTTCCCCTTATCATTAGCATGAGTTCTGCTCATTGTTATCATTTTAACTCGGAAACTGCTGCACGTCAGATTACAGGAAATACTCCAAGATATTGCATCCTTGGACATAGTATATGTCAGTTTCACTTATAGCTCCACAATTCTCATATTTATGGCCATCAGAATTTTCACTCAGGTTATGTGATACATTTTAGGAGCTGGCTGGGATCAAGGGATTGTGGGCACTCATTAGTCCAGAATTATAATGTAAGGCATCAGTGACTGGAGACATGCCACAGGGTACCATGGTAGGACTGGTCCTCTTATTTGTGCCGCATATCATGATGGGGGTAGAAAAAGCTCCATCCTGTTCTAACACTAATAAAGGATAAGGGAATCTGCTGTCAGTATCACCTGGTACAGCCTGTATGGTAGGCGTAAGGATGGCAGCTGTGTTTTGGTATAAAATATACATATACTCCCTGATGGAAGAACAAATGGATGCTATATGTCTTGGGGGGATTACACTAGGTCAGTTAAAGAACAATACACAAGAACTTTAATTTGTAATCCTTCCAGATTTGGTTCTACTTTATGATGAGAGAAGGCAGCAGCAAAGTAAACAAAGACTGGAGTACATTTCTTGACTGTTGAATTCTAGAGATGTAGAGGCCAGCCCAGCTTCCTGTTACACAGAATGGTTGTTGGAGGATGGATTATTTGGAATATGAAGCTCAGTTCTGGTTGTCATATCATGGGAATTAAATCAAGCTGTCTGACAGTGTGCGAGAGAGATCATCAAAGCTGCAGGGTGTGAGGGACTTGAAGTGCAGGGGAAGGCTCATAGCATTGAGAATGTTCTTACAGGATGAAAGTAAGAAAGGAGGTTGATACATTACATCAATAAGGGGTAGGTATGTGATATGGAAATGAAGAATAAATACAGCTAAAAGATGAGGCATGAACATCTTCAGGTGGTAAGATTTATGACTTGCATAAAGAAATTTAGTTTTAATGAGAGGGTGATTAGACACTTACATAATGTACTTGCAAGTGGAACAGTAAAGTACAGTAAGTAAAGTGGAACATAAAAAAAAGTGACTCAGACGTGAGTTATAGCCACTCCTTTCAGTTCTTATATCTTTTCTGCTCTTGACACTGCTGATAAGGTACTCATCAAATGGCTTTCAATCCACCGGGGAAATGAACTGTAAAGTTACTATCATCATGTGACTCTCACAGAATTCTCCTCTTGTTAACAGCTCTACTTGTACAGGTGACACTGAACGGAATTGGTTTTACCCCTCCAGTCTGACCATCAATTCTCTGAGATGCTTCACTGGTCCATTTCCTCCCACCATCTTACCCAGTATACCACCTCTTGTCAGCCCTCTCCTTTCTAGGGGTGGCTCATAGGTTCATAGGCATATACTAGGCTAATAACCACTAGGGCTCTTATAAGCCTAGCTGGGCAACCAAAATGTGACATACACATCTGATTTACATAGGTGGGGATTTATTGACTTCCTCTGTCCAACAGAGACACAGGAGCCAAATCAAGGTGAATTTCTGATCACCCAAGCATTGGTCTAAGCTGCACTTAAAGATGGATAGGGATAAACTCTGTTTCAAATGGATGGGAAGCCTCTTTCAGAGAATAGGAATTATCTGACAAACATGTCTGTGTCTCCAATACATCCTGTTTATGTCACAGAAACATTTAGATCTTTTAATCTACTAGTTCTGATGCTGTTTGTTTTGCAGATGTGCAAAAGGTTCATCAAAACAGGGTCCAGGGGTGCCATGTATGCCAGGCAAAAATCACTTCTCAGAAGTCTTTATGATACAGAATAAAGAGACAGGGCTTTGAGGTAATCAGTACAGGACATTATGTTTACTTCTGTCGGATCATGTGGCCCAGGCTGGTATGACCCTAGCCCTGAGAAGCATCCTTCCTTCGCCCAGAATGATACCACAGTATAAGTACAAAATGATTGACTTCAACCATTGGCTAAGCTTCTGGTGTCATTCAAAGGGGATCCAGTATCTGTCTGCCTGGGATGACATGATCGACAAACCACAATGCTTTGCCAGAGATGGTCTGCATCTGTTGCCCCTGGGATTCAGGTTACTGGCTAAAGCTCCTGCCACCCCTATAGTGCCTTTTTTAGGCATGGTTCAAAGGACAAAACCACCACTGTAACAGATACAAGCATGCAAAATCTGAAGGTAATGCTACTCAATGCTAGAAGTCTAAACCTCAAAATGCACTCTCTCGAGGCACTCCTAAAAATGGAGAACATCAATATCTGCGCAGTAACTGAGACCTGGTTCAAGGCTCCAGTCAGCACCCCTGCAATACCAGGCTACAACTCTTTCCACACTTTTCGGCCACTAAATCAAGGCTGAAACACTAAAGGTGGAGGAGTGCCCATATTCACCAAGGATATTCACACCTCCAGGCTAGTTGCCCAACACAATGCATCTGAAATTCTCCAGGTGCAACTAACACTAGGTAAGACTGCAATCCAAATTGTAGCTTGCTACAGATCCCCCACCATGCCCAAAGATTTTCACTACACCTTTCTAAACATACTGGAAAATATTAAGATACAACCAAACACCCTAATACTGGGTGATTTCAACTACCCTGCCATTAACTGGGAAAACTACTTGGGTACCAACACGTTTTCCCAACAATTCCTGGAATTCATAAATTCCAACACCCTGGATCAACTAATCCATTGTCCCACCAGGGGCTCCAATATCCTAGACCTGGTCATTACCAACATGGGAGATAAATGCTCCACACCAGTGGTCATCCCCTCATTGGCCACATCTGACCATAAGCTAATCACCCTTGACATCCACATCCCACCCCCACCCCCAATAAGGAAATCTCTGTAAAAAACTTCTCCAAAGCCAACTTCATGCTACTCAAGTCAGAAGTGACAAACTTTATGACACCCATGCAGACAGGAGCTGAAAGTTCAACTGCTGAATCCTACACTAAGGCCACTGTATGAACACAACCACTCATGCATGAATCGTGCCATTCCAAATAGAACCAAGATGCTCTCCTCCAAAAAAAAGGAAGCCAGTCTGGTGGGCCCCTGTCATAAACAAACTGTACAACAGAAGGAAGAAACTGTTGCAGAAAAGAGGAAAAGTCCAGGATGCAAAAAACTCCCTTACCAGCCTCAGTAAGAAGCTGAGATCCCTCATAAAATCCTCCACAAAAATAAAATTGCCAAAGATTCCAAAGACAACCACAAGGCATTCTATAGTTATGTCGAATCTAAATGGCAATGTTCACATCTGCTCCGAGCTACAACAGAATGGCATTAAATATACTGATCACAAGGATATTGCCAATATCCTGGCAGATCGATTTAGTGCCAAATTCACCCCCCTTGCATCCCATCTCAATACCAAAAGATTGCCAAATTCTGGTAATCACGGACCCAGAGGTAGAAACCTCACTCTCCAAAGCTAAGAATACAGCATCCATGGGACCAGATGACATCCCAGGCTGTGTACTACATGAACTACAAAATAAACTGGCACCTCACCTAAGTGTCATGTTTAATCATAGCCTCACCTCAGGCTTCATGCCCACTAAGTGGTGCACAGCTACAGTTATCCCACTCCACAAGGGGGGATCCACCTTGGATCCCGGGAACTACCGTCCCATCAGTCTGACGAGCCTGATCTGCAAGGGCATGGAACACACTATCATGAAACTTATAAACAAAGACATTGGCAACCTTCAAACACTGTACCCCACCCACTTTAGGTTCATGAAGGGCCAATCTTGTCTCCTGAACCTGACTGAATTCTTTGAATCAGTCTCCAGAGCTGTGGACGAGGGTAAGTTGGTCCACACAGCCTATCTGGACCTCGCCAAGGCCTTTGACACCATCCCCCACTCTGGAATCATAGATAAACTTACTAAGCTGGGCATAAATCTGTACATCACGCGATGGGTTGCCAACTGGCTTACTGACAGAACCCAGACTGTAAAAGTAGCCGACTCCAAATCCAGCTCCAAACAAGTGACAAGTGGAGTACCTCAATGTTCAGTCCTGGGACCGCTCTTGTTTGGCATCTACTTCTCTGAAGAACAGGCCAACACTAATGGCTAACAAAGTTCGCAGATGACTGCAAACTGGGAGCCATTATTGAATCCCCAAATTATGTGGATATTCTACAAAAGGGCCTTACAGAAACAGATGCTTGGTGCCAGAACCATGGGCTCAAGCTTAATGCCAAGAAATGTATAGTTATCCCCTTTGGGAAAAAACATGTACCCATGAATTACCACATAGGTGGCAGAACACTAAATACTAAAAGTGTGATGAGAGACTTACGGACACAGGTGGACAGTGGTCTCACCTTCGATAACCACATCGCCACAACAGTCAAGAAATCCTTCTGTGTGGCACACCTCATCACTAAGGGCTTTTCATCTGGAAAAAACAATGTCATTGTCCTATTGTACTCATCCCTCATTAGACCCATTATACAGTACAACTCGCCATTTGGTATGTACCTCACAAGACATCCGCAACAGCTGGAAAGGCCACAAAAATACCTCACTAAAAGAATCACATGCCTAAAGTAGATGCCGTATGCTGACTGTCTAAAAAACTCCAGCTATACTCTGTGGCATATCGTCTACTCAGAGGCAATCTCTGCTTAACATACAAGGCCATGTCAAACCCTGAGCTGTTGGACATGCTCCACTTAAAGAAATCCCAATCCCTCAGAGCCACGCACTCCAGGGATCTAAACCTTGTCATCACAATGAACAAAACATGCTGGAGGGATAGGTTCCTGACCCAGAGACTCCCCATACTCTGGAAAAGATTGCTCATACATGTCAAGCAGAGGACCTCCTTGGCCCTCTTCAAAAAGAACCTTGAAGATTGGATGGGAGATAGGAAATTCACCACAGGGATCACGTCATTCACCCTGCTAGGCAGAGGTCCAGGGAAGTAAATATTGTGGGAAGAAATAGCCAGGGAATTGTTATGGCTAGGCTTGTATATGCCCTAGGGCTGATAGCCTAGTACCAACCTATGAACCTATGAACCTTGTATTCTTTTATAAGGAACCTTTGTGACATTCCAGTTGCTGCATATGTCAGGTCAGGTACATACCAAAGGAGACATTATACTTATGACTGGTCTAATGAAGGCTGAGTACAGTGATATGATGATCTCTCTAGACCTAGATGCCACGCCCTTGCTTATAAGCTGAGCAACATAGAAGGATAAGATGAGGATTTTCTTAGCACCTTGGATATATGTTGGTCGAAGACTAAGTTAGGTTCCAAGATCCCTGACTAGTGAATCAACTTTTAAGGGTGTTTTATTGGTGACATAGTTACTCAAGGTAGTAGAGTTCCCAAAAGGTACTATAATGAATTTCTTAGTATTGAGTTTTAAGCTTGTGTGTTCACTGCCTTTCAGTGGCTACACTTGCTGCTGGACAGAAGGGAGATGAGAATCACATTCCAGGTTACTAGTATCTGTTGCTGATAAGGACTTATTCATTTTTGTTCCTCTTCAATAACCTGTTTCAAAGTGTTGAATGAGCAATGCATAAAACACTGGTCCATATGGTATCTCCACAACCTCAACACTATATTCACATTGCATCACTAAGTCAGGATGTTCCAAAAAAAAGTCAGTCTGCTCTGCCCTGTTATAACATGCTATCTTGCTGCAGACTAAACCAACTTCCTTCTTATATTAGGGTAAACAATTTGGCCTCTGCCAGAGTAGAACCTGCAATCAGAAACCCTACACCTGAATTGTCTAGCAAAGCATGCACTTGCCAGTCAAATCTGTCCTTGTCAATTGGCCCCTTACCTGCCACTTTTGTTACCGAAACCATCATCATCATCATGTACCCAATATCCTTAAAGCATGTTTACTTTCTACTAGGTCTAACTTGATAAAACTCCTGCTTGTGTTAGAAAGCCTTTGAACAATCAAAAACCAAGAAAAAAGGGAAAAAAGAACTCCAACAGCAACCAAATAACCAAACCAGGAGTTTGGAAAAAGCAGTCGCCAACCACGAAGTAGTAATCCACAAAGTTTTATTAACACTGGCAACACACAATGCATTTTCGTCCTCAGACTTCATCAGATGAAGTCTTTGAACAATCAAGTCACATTACTTTTGCTTCTTAGCTGTCTTCCATTTATGCTGGATGACAGCAGCATTCGAATTTGTACTTCTGAGCACACCAAACATCACACTCATACAGCATTCTTTTATTTTTCTATGAGATATGGTAGAGTACTTTTTAAAGCAATCTCAGACAAGAGACAATACTCAAATGGTGGGGGTAACAGGAAGCATTCATGTCACACTAATCAGTAATCTGAAACACTATTCAATTTACTTCATCTTAATTTAGGTCTTCTAGGAGGAGAACTCACCTGAACCTCAACAAGCTGTTAGCTCTGTATAATGTATTAATTTATGCTATATATTTCTGTTACTCTGCCATCAAGATTAAGTAAATTAATATGTGAAGCTGTTTGAAAGTGTATTATGCTTTGGATTCTTGGTATACAGTTTAAAATGACAGTACTGGAAAGATCTAGAGCCTAGAAAAGAAAATCCCATTCATCAGTTATATCTTTACTGCCTGCCATGTCATTTCTACATAAGTACCTGCAGAGGCCCATCTTGGGAATTAAAATATATGATGACTATACAAACTCAATGATAGGATCTCAGTTGCTGGAAACATAAGTGGACAGGAGGCTGCACACATGCAAATAGATGGTTTAAAATAAAGGTGATCAAAATAAAAAAGAAGAGATTTTATGATTAAAGGAATTTTCTTAGGAATTTAAAGAATTTATTCCTTGAGGTCAGACTTTGTTTTGTCAGAACCCACATGTGGGTGTTTAAAATATTCACATCATAAAGTAAACATTGCAGCACTTTAAAAAAAAGTCAAAACTCAGTGACCTTCTGTAAGGAAGTCAAACAGGGAAATTAATTTTGCACTTTACTTGGATTATTCCCAGTCCTGTTATTCAGTGATGTCTGTATATTGTTAATCAGTAATATATCTACACAGAGCAACATTATTTCTGAAGTCAATAAATCATTTGAAAAGTGATCTTGTTCTAAGGAATATTATTATTATTGGTACCCTAGTTGCTCTTAGAATATAAGTTACGCACAATAAGACAGAGTCACACATCTGCTTAAGGGGTTAACAGATGTTGCCCATTTAACTGGGTTTTGTACATGAAACTCTCAAAGAAGGCATTGAATCAAGCAAACAGATGTGATAAGATCTGTAAGTAAAACAGATTTTACTGCCTGACCAAGGGCATAATAGATGTGCTTTCTCTGACCTCTTTGTTAATATCTGTTCCAGTTATAGCCTAGAGGTATTTTATTGCAATCACATTTACGCTCCCAGTTACCAGAGAACTTTAATATATCTAAACCATATTAGGAGTAAATCATAGTTACTATAACATATCCTTTTGGGATCCATGTCAATAAACTGCAAAATGTATGTTACAGAAAACACTTTTGATAGAAAAAACATGACCTACTCCACTGGTTTTCAAATGCACATTGTTTTCCTGTTGGAAGTCCTTCCTCAGTGCAGGAGGCTTTGTGCTTGTAAGCACCCACCCAACAACAAAATGCAGTCAAATCGAAGGCTAATGCACCTCAAGGAATGGGCAAACTCCAGCTCCAGCAGATTAATTTCAGCCGTGTACTTTTCAGTCAAACAGATTATTGAATGCCTGCCCACTTTGAAATGCTTGTCTACCTACCCATATTCATTCCTTAGCAGTTCTGCATTTTTAAGACTTTTGAATGCCATTTGGATCCTTAGTGAATAAAATAACTGCTGCTCCTCAATCCTCCATCCCCTAAAACGTATTCATTAACCCCTTATACACACCAAAAAAATATATATATAAAGTCATGCAGAATAGCTGTCCATTCTCACTGGTATGAGACTATCATATGGTGATGTTAGGAAATGCATTTTTTTTTTGTTTAAAAGAGCAAATCATTATTATAAGAAAAGGCTTAAAACAGGAGTATATAACATTTATTTTAATATTTACTTATTTCGTATTGATTTTTTGTTTTGTTTTTGTTTTCCTTAGATAGTGGTCTATGAAGTATCGCATATAATCTTTAAATTATTTCACAATCATTTGTGAATCGACCTAGCTCTTCCTTGATTATTATATGATGGTTTTTTGTGACATCACAGTCTTTTGTAAGGGTAAGCATTTCAATGTCATAAAAGTAAGACACTACAAGAGTAATAGTGAAGAGAAAATATTTTCAAACGTCTTTTGTGTGAGTTCATTTATTGGTTTGTTATATAATCACTGGAAGAAAATACTGAATATGTCAAAAAGGGATTATTTGAAAACCATTAACAGCTATAACACGTCTAAGGTATGCATTACAAAAACATTGCCAATTAATGCATTCAAAACATTCTTCCATTTTCAAAAGACAAACACCACTAGTTAGGTTCTAACATATACTGCCTTCACCCTCTGCTATTTACCTCTTATGTATATAATTTAATCACTGTATTTTAGCCAGCTACCTACATTCAGATAACTAGTAGTGTCTTAAACTATTGTGACTCTGCAGATCAAGTAGTCTTACTAACTAGTAACACAGTCTTTGACTTTCAACCAGCTTTGCATGCCTGAGCAATGCACATATAATGCACAGATATAATTGTATGCCGATATGTTCTGTATACTCCACAACTCAGTTATCATGCAGACTTCTTACATAAAAAGCAGACTTAATATGTGCAGAGTGATGCCATCTTTCATTCATAACACCTGTTGAATATTTTGTGTACTTCTTGTGGATTCTGTTTACTGGGTCGACTAGAAAAATAGTCTATGAAATAGTAGAACTTATTCCATCACCAAAATGTAATAAATTAATCAGAATATGTATAAATACTTGATATATATCCAACATCTTTTGTGGTGTTAGTGTAAATGCATTTGTTGAAGGCATAGCTTATTTTAGCTTCAGTTGTAGCATATATAAATATAGCAAATTTAAAGAAGCAAACATCTTTAAGAATTTCATTCTGCCTGATTTCTATGCTTTTGAACAGTGAGCATGATTGCATAATTTTATACTGCAAAGACTAGAAACAGCCACGCTGCTTAGAATTGTAGTTCTCAGGGTGTTATGGTATTATTTCACTGACACAGAAGAGAATGCTTTCTTTTTCACTGTAAGTGTGATGTTCTACTGACACGGAATATTTTTTCACATTAGCCTTTTTCTGTGTTGAAGATCTAAAAGAAAGAGAGATGATTTGTGCTGCATTTTTTCTTGAAGACAGAAAACAGTAGGATTAAAGCATAAATAATGTGGAATTTTTTATTAAAACAAGTGTTGGAAGTTTCATTAATTGTATTGCCCTCTTATTCTTCACCACTGTTATGAATCTGTAACTATCTGTCCATAGAATAAACATAACACGGGAGAAAACAATGAGTCTCAAAGAAGAATATTTGCTTTTCACATTATAACTACATTGAGGGTTAGCATTCAGAATCATAAATAAATACATGCATAGTGGATAAAGTAAGATGATAGAAACAAAACTTGTTCATCCTCAGATTGTAAAATTGCTTGGCATTTCATTCACTCTTTCATTTTTATCATAACCACTTGCCCTATATTAGAGACCATAAAAAGAAGCATGGCAGAGAACCAATTCTGGGTAATGTCAGACCATTGGAGCAATCTATCTCTTCTCTTAACCACAGCCAAACTACACAGCCTCCCAGTGTTTGATGGTATTTATTTCACTAACATTCTCATTATCCAAGTAAAATGCTTAATAATTTTCACTCCATGTATTCCAGCCATGACCCTTGATCACTGTCGTATTGGGAGAGTGACTACAGCATTTTCCAAGCCCCAAATAATAAAAAAGTACAGTGACAACTTTGCATTTTAGCCATTTTGTAAGTACTGAGAAATTTGCATCTGTAGAGTTTCTAGGACCAAGAGCAACATTTATTTAATGGTTTTAAAAATTAATCACAGAACATGACAATTACATATGTTAAGGCAAGATAAGAGCTTCATGAGTGTGTGTGTGTGTGTGTGTGTGTGTGTGTGTGTGTGTGTGTGTGTGTGTGTGTGTGTGTGTGTTTACATGTTGCAATCAGCTGTACTAGTGTTGGCAAACAATGCATTTCAGGTGCAAAGAAAATGCTGTGTATTCACTGAGAGATGAAAACTGATTTTATTTATTTATTTATTTATTTGTTTATTTTGGTAAGGCATTGAAGATTCGAGTCTTGCAGTTTCTAGTGCTGGAAGATTGAGAATTCAGTGGCATGTTGCTGTATAAAGATGGTGGAAAGAATGTAAAAATGAGTTTGAGTTTTGCATTTCTGAGCAAGATAATGTGGGAGCTACTGGTGAGCAGTCCTGACTAATTGTGAACTTGTGAACTGAATACTTTAGGTTCTTCTGAAAGGGGAAAAAAACTGGGCAGTGTGTTTAAAGCATAGATGATAGTGATCTAGAAAGTGTTTTAAGAACCCAAAGCTAGCATCTCAACTACTTGTTTTAAGTCCTGTATATAGTGTTGCTTACAGCTTAGCTGTGTACACTGTAGTACTAAAGCATTTTAGTTTTTAAAGTACAAAACATAAAAATGCCTAGGACCCATGTAACGAGCCTTTCTTAATGAAAAACACAGGTACACATACACAAGCAGTTTCGCAGCTGATGTCATGTATTAGCAGTTTAAAAAAATCAGTGTTATTTCCATGTTTGGAAACAAATAGAAAATAAATCCACTGACCTTAATGTTTTAAAGGTACAGATTTTAAAACAGGTTTTAAGCTGTGATATTTAAGCTAGGTGCTATATAAGCACTTAAAGTTGTAATCCATCTATACCCAACTAGTTCTGTATAATTCCTTATGTCACCATATCTGGCTTTCAATTTAATAATTTGCAGAACACATAAATTAAATTGGTGTTCTGCACCATTTTCCACTGAGTATTTTGCCAGAAGTGTCAGTTCTGTTTCCTGATGTCATAAATGTGTTAACAGAGTGTTTTCTTAACCTGTCTTGCAGACATTAAACAATGTGTAAACATTGCAGTGTGCTAGATAAATTAAAATCTGTGCAGTACAATCACCATAGTGGTGAAATACGTATACTTTACCATTAATAGAATATACAGAACAGTCCCCTGAATGAATAAACTTAAATTGCTGACAGTTTCTGTAAAAATAAGTACTCATCCAGTTTGAAACAATTCATTCTTTGGCACTCACATAAACACAACACAGTTGTCTTTTTAGATTGGTTCTATTTTTTCACAGTAAAACTGGATGATTCCCTATTATATTGCTAATATCTGTACTAATGGTTAGAATATTCGAATTGTTCTTAATAATATCATAAAAATATACATAAGTAGAATATGCTATTATTATTATCATTACTATCACTCTCTCTGTGAAGGTCTTTATTATATTATCGAAATGACAGGTCAGCGAATGGCACATCGAAAATGCCGTACAGCTAATTTGCTCTTATGGGGAGCTGTGCTCCCCACTAATTATATATGCCAACTCCGAGATTGCACTACAGTGAGGAAAGTGTAAATTTTCCAATCTTCAGTGTACTGCGATCTCACTATGAACAGTTCGCTGAATGGCATTTTCGATGTAAGTGACATTCGCTAACCTGTCTTTTTGATAGTATAATATAGAGCCTCTCTGTCACCGATAAACTCACTAAAGAAAGTTTAGCAAATGATTCCCTGGGTACTAAAATCATCTTCAAATGTGTACTATACAAGCCTGGCTATGTCTATATTCAATAAAATCACTGGAAGTGGATTCCAAGCTTCTAATCAAATGGTCATTACTGATTCTTAAGTGTGCAGCCCTGTGCATCTGTCATTTTGCTATGTTTTTATGGAGCATAAAACATTCACTGGAATGTTTTACTAGAAAGGTAAATCTGGGACTGTAACTGTAAATATGCAAGTTTGGTAATCGTGAGGCAATTTTCATCAGAAAAAAAAAAAGTTTCTTTATCTCCTCCCACCTCTCATTCCTTCCTGTTAGAGTGCTGGAGTGACAGCCAGATCGGGGAATGACCTTGTTTTTTTCTTTGTAACCTAGAGCTGAGCTGTGTAGAAACAGAACTTGGTTTGCTCCTGGGCTTAGAAGCACTAACCACATTGTTGAAAAGATCATTTTATTTATTTATTTTTTTTGGTCTTCAACTTACAGTTGAGGTTGCTATAAGCCTCCACATTTAGGAGTACCAGACGTAAGCCATCCAGTAAGAATGCCTCACAGTGAGATTTTTGTTTGTTTGTTTATTTATTTATTTCTCTTTGTTAACCAGGATGGTCTGATTGGGCCATGCAAGGCCCCTTTTTAGTGGAGTCCTGAGGAGAAAAGTTCCTGTAAATTGCATTAAAATACATATAAAAAACACAAACAATTAATAATTAATATTGAAAACAATAATATTAAACACATGAGTAGAGGAGGAAAAAAAGAGAAGCGCAATTATAATAGAATAATTTTTAAAGTACCATTAAAGAAAGAGGTTTATCACAAATTTAGAGGGAGTGATGGAAGAAGTGAGATAGATGTATAGAGGAATTAGGAAGCAATATATACTGTACTTATCTCAGTAGGAGAGTAATAGTGTTAATGTGAATGAATGAAAGAGTAAAGAGGAAACTGGGAAGTGTGCTTAGCCAGATAAGTATGAACAAGAGCAAATTAAAGATAGTTTGTGGCAATGAGGGACTCCAACCCAGGCACAAGGAGTTAGGGGGTGCAATTGGGAGATGATACTTGTATTCATTTCAATAACTGCTACCTTTTTAAGTTTTGGAATAATTTTTTTTTATTTTTTGCATATTTGAGACCCATGGTTTTAGGTCTTCTGCATATGATACTGATTTATGGTAAAGACACTGCAGAAGATACCCCCTGGAAAATTGCATTGATACACATGGGCATTCTATGATCACCATTAATGAAATTTTCCTGGAGTTGGGTCAGAGTGTTGAATGGTCAGAAGTTAGATAAACCATAACCAATGGCACTTTCCTTGGTTTAACACAGGTCTTACCTCTATCTGTATATATATATATATATATATATATATATATATATATATATATATATACTGAAAAATATAGTAGAAGCAAACCACAGCTAGTATCCAGAAAAAGAAGTTTCTTTTTCCTGGATACTGGCTGTGGTTTGGTTCAACTATATTTTTCAGTACATTGGCTTTTATCGTTTGGTGGAACCATTTGCCTGCACCACATTCTGTTTCTTCTTTATATATATATATATATATATATATATATATATATATATTATACACACACACACACACACACACACACACACACACATAAATTCTAACATATATTCCCATAGCAACAATTTGTATGGGTCACCTTGGACTCATCCAGTTTTAATTTTTTTGTTTGGCTTTGGAATGGTCAGACATGATTTATTTCTATCACTGAGACTGATTTGGTTTTCTCTGACTTGAGATTCTTAAAGTGGAAGGCTGTGCTTAAATAGGAGCAGGCAGGTACGTGTCTTGCATTGAGCAATATTCTACCTTCACCAAAGATGATGGCTCGGTACAAACAAAAGATTGCTGATTTCAGTAATTGCCTTAGTTTCTCGTGTCTTTCCAGAAGGATTCAGTAGTTGTCAGCATGGGAGAACATGATTAATTGACCGCATTGCTTTGCAAAGGATGGTCTGCACCTGTCTCCCCTAGGTTTCTGAATATTGCCTAAAACTTTATCCACCTGTATAGAGCCTTTTTTTTAGTCAATGACAAATTAGCATACCTCCTGACATTGCAAATAAAAGTCAAAGAAACCTAAAGGTATTAGTGATGAATGCTAGAAGCCTAAACAAGAAACTTCACTCCCTAAAAAGCTCTCCTCACTATGGAGAATATAGGCATTTGTGCAGTTAGCAAAACATGATTTAAATCCACATAAAGTACTCTAGAAATACAAGGCTTCAGTGCCTTCCACATATTTAAACTATCAGCTGCACAGACTGGGACAAAAGGTGTTCCTTTTGAAAAAAATGTAGTGTACTGTTTCAAATTTTACAAAATGCAAAAATTAGACAAACAGCATCATTTTAAAAATGTAAACATTTCAAATAAGAATTTCTGATAATGATCTACTTTAATGCAGAGCCAACATTAGGTGAAATGGAGCCCTTGGTAAATGACTCCAAGGTACCAATCACATCATCCCACACCAATTCAGGAACTGCCCTGATCACCCCATCCTTGCCCCCCTCCTCCCCACACACACACCATGTGGAGAGATTACTTTTTTCTTGCTTTTTTTTTACGCTTTTTTCTCTTCAGCTTAATCCTCCCTGCTTTCAAAACATCCTCTCTGAGCAAGACTGTGCTGTAATAATGGAGGGAGAAATAATTAAATAGTCAGAGGTCAGGTTCGAAATATTCTGCAGTGAATTGTAGTACCCTTTTCCAACCTTTGAATTAATTAAATTAAGTCAGAGGTCAGGTTCGAAATATTCTGCGGTGAATTGTAGTACCCTTTTCCAACCTTTGAATCCACTGCTGGACTAAACAAATTATGAGTAAGAGACGAAATTGAGTAAATATTTTTTTCAAGGAAGAAATAAGTTGTGTCTAAGGCTTAATGCTTAAAACTGAAGAAAACATTGTTGTTCTAAATTAATTTAGATAAACCACATGTGGGATACATAAATCATATTTGGGAATAGTATCTGTCTCCCTATCATCCCAGGAAGATAGCCACCTTCTGTTTACCCTTCTGGTGTTACACTGGGATGAAAGTAAAAGAACAAATGGTCACAGTTATCCATTTCAAGTTGTTGCATGTACATAACTGCCTTTTCAGCCCTACCCCAAATGACAGCCACCTTCTGTATGCCCCCCCGATGGGTGACTAGGATAAAAGTGAAAGAGCAAATGGCCACAGTAGTACATTTGAGTGTGTTACTGTCAGATGTACATCTACACAGCATAATCCTTACCCTTATCCTTAACAGATATCTATTAGTATGTACATCTAATATCTGAGTTTATGAAAACTGAAAAAAATAACGACCCTGTTGTCCCCAGCTCCCACACAAGCTATAGTGATCTTCTATTTGTTTTTGGGGATGTGTTTATATCATCTTCTTCCTAAATTACTGTGATACTTCTACTTAAGCTGAACTTCACGGTTTCCACATAGATCATTATTTACTTAAAAAAAATAAACTTCACTATAATATTTGTTGTGGCTATTATCACCTTCAGTCGGATTCTTACCAAGGTTCTAACAATGATTTTGCCAGCTATGCCATGGAAAGGAACTGTGACTTGGCATGTTCAACCAGTCATGTCTTCCAGGCATGCATTAAAAAAACTTGTATTATCTGCAAATTTGTTGTGTGCTGCACAGGAATTACCTGTTTTTCCTATCACATCAACAGCAAAATCATGTGAGGCTGAATTTATATTGCTGCCTTTTCACACATGATGTCAGAACATTTTAAGGTGATATTTCCACAGACCACAAACCGAGTAGCCCACTTTCTCACTCCCACCCCAGTAGATGACTAACCAGACTGTGCCCCCTCTTCTCAGATTCCTGGATCTGCCACTGAATAACTTTGATTTATTCATTCATTTAGAAAATATATGCCGCCAAAAGATCCTTTCCATGAAAGGTGCAGTTGCTAAGGCTGTAGACATACATTGTTTTGCCCTGGTTTGGAATCATTAGTCATTCACAAATGAAGCATGACTATGTATTGAGGAAGGTGTATACCTTTTTTCCACCCCTGCACAGTAGCTGGTTTAAACATGTGGAAGGCATTATAGCCCTGCACAGCCAGAGTGCTGTCTGCTTTTTTAAACCATGTTGCAGTCACTAATTAGAAGTCAATTTCCTCCAGGGTAAGAAGGGCTTGTAGGAAGTGGAGTTTCTTGTTGTTTGCATCTGCACTATATGTTACAGACACCACTGTTTCAGTATCATCTACAGACTATTACTCTTATAAATATGATGCTGCTCTAGGAAAAGAGGCATCCATTGGTTCAATCTTCAGCCCTGGACATCATTCCAATTTTAGCAGCACCACACCCCAGTGGAGACCAGGAACGTGGGAACCACCACAGGTAGGTACAGAACTTTTTTGAAAGCTAGAGCAGCACATTGTGTGTTACATGGGGAAGACATAAAGGAAACTGCTTAGTGTTATTATGGAACAACAGAAAAAATGTCTCCTATGATCTGGATATGATTACAAAAGGATTTTATCAGCCTTGATTTTCACCCACAGGAAATAAGTAAGCAAATGAATGGCTGGTAAAGTCCTTTTCAATCATATCCACATCGTGGAAGACATTTAGACATTTCTTCTTTTGTTCCAGGACATATATATAGGCACTTTCTCATGTGTTGTAAGACTAAGCTAAGGCTGAGAATCCCAAAAACAGACATGTCATTGAAAAAAAACTTCAGTACTACACAAGATAAGGTCTCCCAACATTATAAATACAGAAAATGCACTACAGCAGATCACATTATTTCCTGGTCCTTTGCTCCTTCAAAGCTACTGCTTGTGAATTGTATGTTTTCAGGGTTGGAAATGAATAAAAAGGCTTTGTTAAGTTATGGGTTTATAATGTGGTCCACTTGTTTGAGATGAATGGCCATGCTCATGTGGAAACAGTCAAGGACTAGTAGTGCAGAGTTCCTGGATAATGTGTTGATCAGTGTGTTAGGCTGGCCATGATGATTAACTGCAAAGTCTCCCATCCTTTACAGCAGCAATTGGACTTAAACCATCATTTGTAAATACCATGATTTTGAATTGAAGGTAGTTTAGTTGTTTGACAGACACAGACAGAGGCAGAATGAGAGAAAGAGGTGCACACACACATTTTTGTGTCAGTATGAAGGGAAGACAGTATTTCCATAATCAAAACCTAATCTATACAAGTTCTACAGGGAACAATCCATTCACATTTTTTTCAGCAAGGTACCTTCTTTACTTATATAAAGTACTATGAAAGCTGTATAAAAATATTTTTCCATCAGTGTATATACTCTGTGTATTTTGGTTTGCTTTTCTACCTTCACTTCCTTCAATGGCACCTGCAAATTACTTTTGGCTCAATAATCCTGTTTCCATGTATTTGACTGCTAACCTGTCACTACAGATATGTTATTGTATGGTTGTCTATTGTATTTACTTGTCTTTGCACTGTAGGGCAGAACAAGTTGTATGAATACACACTCCACTACTGCTCAGATTTAATAAAGGCAGGTTGATTACTAAATGTGCACAACAGCTTGGCAAGCACAGTGTATTAAATGTTTGTGAATGTGGGTGTGTCAGAAATTAGCAAATATTCCTAAACCTGCTTGCTAAATAATTACAGTGCAGCTACTTATAATGAATGCATTATTTAAGCAGACAGCAAATATGGTCATCTGACTGAAAAAAGGTGTGCACCAGTAAGTCACATGTTGTGGGCGTTGCTGCGACTTCCCACTGTTATTACACTGCAGGGCTTCTGAAGCAAAACAGTGTTTTTGGATCAAGTCCAGAATAGCTGATTAAAAGGGCTAATTGGCATCACATATTGTTTTCAGACAACATCATTGAGCTGCGGTCGATTAAGCACACAAGGTGATTTTAGGTTTGTTTGTTTCTTTTTTGATATGTGTGTGTGTGTGTGTGTGTGTGTGTGTGTGTGTGTGTGTGTGTGTGTGTGTGTGTGTGTGTGTGTGTGTGTGTGAGTGTGACAGAGCAAGAGATGTGAAGCCACCCAATAACAGTAAAGGTTAATGCCTGATGTATAGTGTGACACAAGAAAAGAAAGCCATTGTGTGCTCAACTACTTAAACTCATTTATACACTCGCTGAGACTGTAAGGCCATTTAAGCCTTTGAGGGGCCCATGTCTGTTCTTGTACTTTGCGTACTTGGAGCTTATTCAGCAGGAACAAATAGATGAATGCATTCAGTTCTGCAGCTGCACACGTGTGCTGCTGAATGTGAAGACATACTGGCTGGAAGTTTTCCACAGTCTTCACTTAACTCCACTACTCTGCATTAGAATAACAGTCTCCATTTTACTGCTCAGTACTTCCCCATGCCTTATGGATAAAGTCACGCATACAGACAGTCAGATATACAGAGATACAGTGTATTCAGATCAGATTTATTCAAGAATGAATCACCTGGTTTCCTTGCCATAGTTAAATATCAGGCATCCACAATATTTAATGCATAACAAATGCTCCCTATTTTAGCTAATCTGTTGAATGAACTAACATTCAGTACAAGTCAACACTAAAATATCACAGATCCTGAGTATTAAATTTCACCATCTAGATGTGCCTCAGTTTCACACTCTTGTAACTGTCCTAACTTCGTACGTAACCACAGCATGTGAGTGTATTCTAATCGTCATGACAAATCCACTCCAAACCACCAATTTCTTTGGTTTAGATTCAGCCACCTCTATAGATTCAGTGCTGATTACATGAAATGACAGTGGTTCTGCTGATCTCTTACTAAGCCTGACTGCCATATATCTGCTATCTCAACCAGGTCTTTGTTTCAGTATAGTGACTTAAGATCAGTAAGAAATATAAATCAGTTGAAATGCAGGTACTTGTGTTGTTATGGAATACTTTGCCGAAATCATTGATATGCAAGTTGCTAGTGAAAAAAGAAAATGTTTTAATAAGTAAATCTCTTTTTTGTTTAAAAAAAAAAGTTTGCTTAATTGCTTCTCCTCTCAAAAATAACAGCATTTACTGGAGTGATTCATCCATTAGTTCTAACATTACCGTTCTTCTTCTTCACAGGACCAACAAGATGGGTAGCAAGGATGTTAAGTCAATAGAGTAGCAATTGTCAGGGAGCCATAACCTCCCACTGTGGCTTGGGTTTAAAACCATATGTGTCATAAATGCAATTGGACAGTGATAACCGACACAGCAAAGACTGAAACAATTCAATCACCTCGTGAAGTCATCTTCTGCTGTGCTAATTTTCATCTCCCATTAAGCAATCATCCATTTGATGATAATACCATTATGGAATAGTGATTGTTAACAACTTTTACTGAAAGTAAGGAACTGACACATTGGTTGCCTTGGCAGCCATTAGAAATCTTCTAATGCTAAAGAGGGATTTTTGATTTCTGGCAATCTGGGTACACAGTAAGGAAATTATATAAAAAAGCATGGTCAAACCATCATATATAACTGTACAATATCCACCATTATCTACTCCCTTGTGTAACTATTGATACCTTATCTTATGTCTTAGACTCTAGCAAAGGACAGCTTGCACTAAGCACTTTGATGTCTCACCCCAAACAATCCTCCAATAACCAAGGGCATATGTATCATGCATGCTACATTGTCTCTTCATTGGCCAGTGGACTTTACTTTTATATTGTCTCGCTCTTCTTAAAAATAGTCAACTTCAGCCATAATATCTGTGACAATTTATATGAGATGATGTATATGTTAATGAGTTTTGTATTGATATACTTTAAATATCATATAGCCATATGAGCTAGACCTATCATAACATCAGATGAGCAGTAAAATAGTACTGTATAACTAACTGATACCTGATCCTCATAGCAGTTCATTGCAAAAACAAGAAAGTTGTACATATAAATTGCTTGTAAAAACATTGGTTTTGCACTTGATAGTGTTGTTTTTTCACAGCATTAGATGCATAAAAATGATGAGATGGAGGGTTGGGAACCAAACTCTACAACCTTTGTATTGCTGCTCTGATGGTTCTCTCGCATGCTATTCCTATATTCTCAAAAACGTCACACACCCTGGATATAGATGAAATGTGCAATTGCACTCTACGCAATGTAAATTCCCAAACTGCTCTATCCTACACTTCCTTCTAAATCCTTTCATTCAAAAAACACGTAAATAAATCTACTGCGAATACACCTATAAGTGCCCAATTGTGTAATGTAGTGATCCAATGCTGTAGCCAGACGAACAACCGACCAAAGTAAAATTAACCACTTGTTTTTATTCTGTAAATACGAAAACACAAACAAAACAAAAGTTTAAACAGAGTTAAGCGCTTTCACCCAACATCACTGGGTTTCTTCAGAACTCACAAAACAATTAAGCTCAGACTCTTAAATGCCTTTTTTGGCGCCAACACAGTTTCAAATATTTAAAGTGACACCACTGTATTACCACTTTGAACATGGCATTAATAATACAAATAATCATGAAAAATATATATATGATAAAAATGTAAGTATAGTGAGTATAATAGAAAATATATGCAGTAAAAATACACTAAAAATATGATAAAAATACTGTAAAAATACGAGTGGTCTGACACCTACATCTCTACAGCTGCCACTAGCGCAATACATACTACTTCATGTATAAAATGTTATACTATAAATAGAAATGAAATATTGACAGTTAATCATATTACTTCCTGTGAATACTTACAAATAAATACTATTCTGAATCTTCCTACTGTTCTGTAAAAACAAAATATGTAAAACTTGATAAACAATGATAAGTACATTTGTTAGCGACAAGAAATATAGAAAATGAAACAAAAATATTGTTACATCAATACAATATATGTGTACATAAATTGAATGAGAATATAAATATAAAAATATAAAATGTTACATTTAAAATGTATATAAATATAATAAATACTAATATTAATATTATTAAATAGATTTTGTCACCATGTTAAAAGATGTTAAAAATCTTATTAAATAGTATATGTACAATCTATGTAAAATCTGTCTAAAATCTATATGGAATCTATGTTAAAATCTACACTTCCTGAGAGAGCTGTGGTACTAAATGGTAAAACTAATTAATATTTTAATACTACTGTTGGTTGTTTGTGGGATGCAATAGAGGTTTAATCGATATATGGTAATTTAAACCTGGGGGGGGGGTGGCATCTAAATAAATTTGCCACCATATCTCTCTATAGCTTAACAGACTTTTGATGTCTCCTCCCTTAGGGCTAGGTTTTAATACTTCTAAAATGATGAATTTAAAATAGTGGTCCTCTCCTTCATAAAAAATGTGCTTGTATAATGCATTGTTCATGTCTTTAGTTTTAATACTGTAAGTGTGGTCATAAATTATTTTTCTAAAATGTCTCTCGGTCTTACCAACATAAAAACTGGAGCATTTTTGACATATACTTAAATAAATGACCAATTTACTATTACAATTTCCTAACTTACTATAAACACAACTTTTTAATTCGTTGTTTAAATTAATTATAAGTTTATCTGACATGTGTTTACATTGATTGCATGTGCCACATTTTAAACTTCTATTTGTCACGTTATTTTTGTCCATCTTTATTTCTTTCTTATATTCCACCATTTTCTTAATATTGCTCCCCATTTTAAAGATGAAATTGGGTTTCGTACCTATTACTTTTGTGATTTGAACATCATTGAATATTAGGTGCCATGAGTCACTTATAATATGTTTAATATAACTAGCTGCCATATTGTACTGAATCACGCATGATTTTTTGTATCTGTTACTAGAAATCAAGTCTGTTTTCCCCATTCTTAAATCTGTATCTGTTACTTGTCCTCCAGAGTTATTACCTAGCAATGGTTGGTATCTAGTACCCCTGAATTCCAAGATATATTTAATAGTGGAGTCCATCATATTGCTAGGGTATCCTCTTTGTGAAAACAATTTCTTTATGTACTCTAATTCCATTCTTAGATCTTCGTCATTTGAAGTCATGCGTGCTGAGCGAATACATTGACCCTTAAAAATATTGTTTTTTAATTTTTCAGGATGGCAGCTGGTGTAATGAAGATAACTGTTGGAAAATGTATCCTTTCTATGAATAGACGAAGATACTTGTTGTGTCTCATATTTGATTAAAGTATCTAAATAAGGTACACCAATGTTATTGTAAGAGTATGTGAATTTCAAAAAATCACTACTTGAGTTTAAAAA